>NW_021144494.1:0-53617 GCF_004193775.1 Glycine soja
CGGATTTAGATTTAGCAATTATGTCGTCCACGTAGACCTCGATCTCTTGATGCATTCATATCATGGAACAAAGCTACCATGGCCCGTTGATGAAGTTGCCCCGGCATTCTTGAGTCCAAAGGACATCACCTTGTAACAGAACGTTCCCCACAGGGTGACGAAAGTAGTTTTTCCATATCCTCGGGCGCCATCTTTATCTGATTGTAAACCAGAGAAACCGTCCCATGAAGGAAAATAAAGCGAAATTGGCCGTGTTGATCTACGAGGATATCGATGTGTCGTAAAGGAAAATTGTCCTTGGGACTGGCCCAATTCAGGTCCCGATAATCTACACACATTCGTACCTTCCCATCTTTTTAGGAACTGGTACGATGTTGGCAACCCATTCTGGATACCGAGCGAACGGCCAGAAATCCAGCGTCAAAAATTGCTTTCTTCACTTCTTCTTTTATCTCAAGGATGTTTCGGGCTTCATCCTTCTCAGTTTCTATTTTACCGGGGAACACTCAAGATTTAGAGGTAATCGGTGCTGTACAATGTCAGAACTCAAACTGGGCATATCTTGGTATGACCAAGCAAAGATGTCTTGGTAGTCTTTTAGCAGGATTATTAATTCTTCACGGATAGGTGCGGTAATACCTGTACCTATCTTTACTTCCCTCTTTCCACTGCCAATTCCTAAGTCTACTAGCTCTGTTTCTTCTTGATGAGGCCCCGTTTCTTGGTCCTCATGGGCGACCATTCTTTCTAGTTCTGGGGGAAGTCCCACATCCTCATCTCCTTCATCTTCCGTTTGATTCATTTCTCGCTCGAAGTCGATAGGCGGGTCCCAGGTATTAGTACCTTCGGGGGACTCGTCATCGGATCTGCCGTTTCAGAAAAAGAAGTAAACATGCAAATGAATGAGAATGGGTAGTGACTAGGAACAGATGAAGAAAGATCCTTGTATTATAAATTCAAAAACAAAGACACAAAGCCTTAACAAAAGGAAAAAACTCTAAAGCCTAGGCCCAACTATAGAGCTTTTAAAACCGTAAAGGTTTACATTATGCTCGTTGCGTAAATGCCGGGGCGTTCCTCCACTCGCCAATTTCCCAGCTGGAAATCAGGAGGGCATGGTCGTACCAAATCCAAAGTACTCGGAATATCATCCTCGCATATCGCGAACGCTTGACCTTTGTCTCCCAGACCCGCGCTTATAAAGCTTCTACTTATGTGGCAGGGCGGGCTTCCTTCACTTTCTTGTCTCCAACGCGAGCTTTGACCACTGTTCTTCCTTTCCCGCGATGCTTCTTTCATGTCCGCCTGAGTGAGCTTATAGCCTAAAACCATACTTCCCACAATTTCCTTGGGTATTTATCAGGGCTAGTTATGCCGCCGTTGTTTTTGCCTAAACCCATCCCGGGTTCATAACCGTTCCCCAACATAACTCGGGCCATCATTACCGCTGCGTCGGACAGACAAGGCTGCCCAAAGAGGGAGTCCACGGAGGAGATGCTGACCACCTCAAAAGACTGGAAAGCCGTTTCTAACGATTCTTCTGCGGCTTCCACATAAGGCATGGAGGATGGGCAGCTTACCAAGATATCTTCCTCGCCTGACACGATGACCAAGTGCCCCTCCACTACGAATTTCAGCTTTTGGTGGAGTGTAGAAGGCACAACTCCCACTGAGTGAATCCATGGGCGCCCCAACAGGCAGCTGTAGGGGGGGTTAATATCCATTATTTGGAAGGTGACTTGACAGGTGTGAGGGCCTATTTGTACTGGGAGATCGATCTCTCCCCTAACCTCTCGGCGAGTGCCGTCGAAGGCCCGAACCACCATTGAACTTGGTTTTAAGTGGGAAGCATTGAATGGTAACTTCTCCAAAGTGCTCTTAGGCATCACGTTCAAACTGGAACCATTATCGATGAGTACCTTGGCTACGATATGGTCCATACACTTGACTGATACGTGTAAAGCCTTATTATGCCCTCTACCCTCGGCGGGGATTTCTTCTTCGGCGAAGGCAAGATAGTTGTTGGCAGTGATATTGTTGACCAACCCTCCGAAACCTTCTACCGAGATATCTTGGGCCACGTGAGCCTCGTTCAGCACTTTTACTAGCAGAGCCCGATGAGGCTCGGAGCTCATAAGTAACTCCAACAGCGAGACCCTAGCCGGGGTTTTGTTGAGCTGTTCGATAACCTTGAATTCGCTCTGCTGAATTATCCGAAGGAACTCGCTGGCTTCCTCTAGCGACACCTCCTTTCTACCATCCTTTTCTCCGAGGGACCCTTTGCTGGAATATCTTTATTCGAAGCGTGGGGTGCTTCGCCATCTTGTTCCTCCACCACTTTTCCTTTTCCCTTTACGTCGGCGGGTTGGACTGGTAGGTCCGGAGGTGCGAACACACGACCACTACGGGTCACACCACTCAGTCCCGTGATATTTGTTACTTTAGCTGACAGCGAGCTGACGTCAGTGGCTTCTTCTTCCTTCTTCCCCGGAGGTGTATATCTCCACGGGACCGCGTGACTATTTTGGTACGGGAAAGGAACAGGTTTGGCTATTAAGGGGTGTCCGGGCTTTTGCGAAGCTGCGCTTTTAGTGAAGTATATCACCAAGGGTTTGGGCTTCACAACACCGCTCCCCTCCGTAGATTGTATGCATATATGCTGCTCTTCTTTTCCTTCAATGCCGACTTCCAGTCGACCTTGATCTATCATCCGCTGTAATAATTCCTCTACTTCCAAACACGTCTCCATGTCATGCATCTCGCCGGAGTGTAGCAGACAGGAATCCTCCTTACACCCACTATGGGGAACCACACCTCCTTTTTGTAGGGCCTTAAAGATAAACCTCCTAGGGGTTGCCACATCCCTTAAAGGTTTAGACCTGTGCGGCCTATCGGACTCAACTGCATTAACCGCTCCCCCTCCATGATTGGCGAGCGGGTTGGTTCTCACATTGGGCCGATCCTCTTGGAAAGTTAGTCATCCGGCATCCATTAAATGTTGGACCTTGTATTTAAGGGCCAAGCATTTTTCGACGGAATGCCCCGGGACACCCCCATGGTACTTGCAAGTTGCGTTAGGGTCATACCACTTCGGGAAAGGGGGTTCGAGGACCCTTCTGGGAGTTACCACGGCCAAATGATTGGCGATGAGGGATGGTAGAAGATCTTCGTACGTCATTGGGAGCGGGGTGAATTCCGGCAATGGCCTCGGAGGGAAGTTCCTTGTCGTGTTGGAATTACCGGCCGGTCGAGTCGTGTTCAGAGTCGGAACTTGGGGAGCTTCCCTCTGGGTGGGTGCCTTAGGCTGCACGGGTGTTGAACTAGAGGCGTTCCCAGCATGAGCCGAGAAGCTTGGGTGATGTTGCGCGTACTGATGGGTACCATGAGGTGTTTGCTGGGGTTTGACCCACGCGGGTGTTGAAGAGACGGCATGGGCATCTCCTTCCTTCCTTTTTGCCCCTGTTGCCCCGATTCTTTTGGCATTCGCGTTTTTGGAGGAAACGTAATCAAACTTTCCTCTTTTCAATCCAACCTCGATTCTTTCCCCGGCAAACACCAAATCCGCAAAGCTGGACGGCATGTAACCCACTAGCTTCTCATAGTAGAACACTGGCAGAGTGTCTACCATCATGATGATCATCTCTCTCTCAACCATGGGAGGAGCTACTTGTGCCGCAAAATCCCTCCATCGCTGCGCATATTCTTTAAAGGTTTCGCCCTCTTTCTTGAACATATTCTACAGTTGAGTACGGTCAGGAGCCATATCAGAATTGTACTGATACTGCCTTAGGAAGGCGGTAATCAGATCCTTCCAAGTACGGATACGGGAAGCTTCCAAATTAGTGTACCACACTACCGCAGCTCCGGCCAAGCTATCCGGAAAGAAGTGTATCAACAGCTTTTCATCTTTAGAGTGGGCGCCCATCTTACGGCAGTACATTTTGAGATGGTTTTTGGGACAAGTCGTCCGTTTATATTTGTCAAAGTCCGGCACTTTGAACTTCGGGGGAATAACAACATCGGGTACTAAGCAAAGATCCGTCATGTCTGCAAACGGATAGTCCCCAAATCCTTCCACAGCCCTCAATCTTTCCTCGAGGAGATCGAGCTTCCTTCTTTCTTCAGTTGCCGGGGGCGGCCCTTCCATGGACAAAACTATTGGCAATGCTGCAATGTTGGGTTGAGGCAACGTGCCTGGTGCCGGCCCCTCGGGGATCGGGGGATAGAACTCGACATCCCTTCGAGCATAATCTTGAGGGTCTTTATGGACTTCGTCGGGCTGCTGAGGAGGCTCTCTTTCATGGACGGGAGAGGCAATGTGGCCCGCATCTTCTTGCAAGACGGGTGGTGAATAGTTGGGCGGCAATCCATAAGGGTAAGCCGCTCGGTTGTATCCCAGGTGAGGGCTGCCATCGTGCCCCAGTGTGTCCCTTCCCCGTCCTACTATGTTTGAGGGAGGATGGTGCGTAGTTGCCAAGAGAGTCGGGTCTGCTTCGGCAGCCGAACTGACAGCGGCGGCGGTGGCCGCGTTCTTCTCTATGAGCTGCTTCATACTTAACATGGCCTCCATCATGGAGGCCATTTGTTCTTTCAGAGCCGACATGTCGGCTTTCATCTGTTCCTGCATCTCCTCTTGATCACCCATCGTTCTAGATTTGGATCTGGTGCGATAGGGATCCCTTGCGGCGCGTTTAGTTATGGTGTTTTTCCCTAAAAAACCAAACGTGAGGAGTGGGTAAAGAAAGAAAATGCATGCTAGAGATGAAATGTAGGAGTGATTTGATTTGCACAAGCTTTTTGGAGTAGAAACATGGGACCAACTCATTTTATTTCAAAAAAAGAAGTCGTATCCAGTCAAGGTCTGAGAGACCATACAAGTTTCCTAACGATTTCTAATTATGTGGGCCATTAAGTCTATCATATGCTGACAATAGCCGAGAAGCCCATGAATCTCTTCGGGGGTGGAGTAGGTGTCTGCCATCGCCTTGGCCTTGGCTAACAAGCGGGGAAGTTCTTGACTCCCGTTCAAGGTAAGAGCAAACCGGTCCATCCACATGGTTGCCTCTTGGTGTAAAGAGTCGATCACCCTTCCTCTAGCCTCTTTTTCCGCATATACTTGAGCATACTCATCCGCGATTCTATGCTCGTGGGCCGTGGCTAGACCTAACTCTTCTTGGTACTTGGCGATGATAGCTAGCATGTTGGTCTCCGTCTCGCATAAATGCTGAGACAAGCTTCTTTTGGACCTTGAACAAGCAATTAACTCCTCTTTCAGAACCATGCTATGTGCTCGCGACTGGTCTCTTTCTTCCCTTCGCAACTTGAGTTCACTATTGCTACCCCATAGAGCTCCGCGAAATTTGTTCCGGCCATACTCTTCCTTGCGAGCCCTCTTGGTCTCTTGTTCAAGGGCTCTTGCAGTAATTGCATTCTCTTCCCGTAACTCGGCACACTCCTTCCGAACGTGTGTAGCGGCCAACTTGAACTTCTCCTTGGCAAGTTTTGCCTTTCCTAACTCGCTTTTGAGAGTTTGGACTTCTTCGTCCTCTTCCGGTGCTTCAAAACTCTCTTCGCTGACGACTTTTAACTTGGCGAGCCAATCTAAACCTCGTATATGAACTTTCAGCCATTCGTGGTACCCACCAATGATGCCATTACGAATGCCTCTAAGCTCTTGATCTTTCCTTAACGGGGTTTCCCATGCCTTATGGATTCTTTGTATAGTCTTGGAACTTTGTGCGCCGAGATCCCTCACAAGGAAAGGAGACATGCTTTCTTCCGTCGGTGCTCCCCTCATGGGGTACCCTAGTTGTCTTATAGCGAGCGCGGGATTGTAGTTAATACAACCCCTCGTTCCTACCAGCGGAATGTTTGGGTATCCTCCACATGAGAAAAGGACTCCTTCTTTTCCTTCCTTCCATCGGGGGAACCAACTGATTGTTCTACCTCCTATCCCGGCCAAGAGCTGGTCCCAATCTATTCTCCTCTTTTCAGTGCACGAGCGATGGCTCAGGAGCGGACATGGATGTCTTGTGTCTTGTCGGAACAAGTGCGAAACCAACCAAACACAAAGGGCGGGTAAGCAACAGATGATCCGTGCGCTACTCTTTTCGCACCTTCGGTCAAATGTGTCCAATAGATCTGCCAAGACAGCTACCACCGGACTTTCCTTGCTATGGTGGTAGGCAAGGAAAGCGTCGATTGCTGCTAGGTCTACCAAACCATCCACGTTTGGAAAGAGGACGACTCCAAAAATTAGCAAAGCTAACACATCCATAAACGGGACCCAGTCTCCTTGATTGGCCATACCCCTCGCCTTGTCTTCTAGGTACCTCTGTGGTAGGCCCGCTATGCCATTCCGAGTCTGTTTTATGCGGTCCAAACCTCTTGCTGAATCCTTGACCACAGTTGCAATTCTGCTCAAAGAGGGGAGACACCCGGAGGAAAGGTATGGTTTTCTTCCCCCGAGAGGACACCCTAGAATTTCCTCAAATTCTTCAATGGTTGGTACCAATTGGAAGTCTCCGAATGTGAAGCATCTCAAAGGCTGGTCGTAGTATTGGGTAAGTGATACAATGGCTTCTATGGACACCTCTGCTATGGTTAACTCTAAGATCTTTCCGTAAGTCTTGCGGAAGGCTTGCATTTGGAGGGGTTCCATCAACCACCCTAATTCCTTCATGCTGGTGGTATCTAGGCTTTTAACCTTGACTTGGTAGAACCTCTTGCCGATTTGATTTGTTCCCATGCTTACTAAAGTGAGACAAAAGCTGGTGCAAATCAAAACTCCGATATCTCATGGGTGGGATGGATGAATGCATGATGGAATGCATATGACACAGATGCAATCTAGGAATGCGGGGGTCCGGGGAATTTGTCCCCTTCTTAGATACGACGTCTAAGGGTAGCAAAATGCCCCAACGCACGTTTTTAAGAAGGCGACACGGACCCTCCGTTGGTTTGTTTACAGTAGGGATCAAGACAGAACCCATATGCAATGCCTATGCAAAAGACACAATGCGGGAACGTACACAGTATGACAATATTTACCGAACATAAGAAAAAGGGTATATGATACTCATGCATGGCAGTGTGAAAAATGGCACGCAGCGTGTTTGCTCCGTGCCCCTATTTAAGGGACCTATAAGGGAAAAAGCTAACTAGGCTTTTAGTAATAACCCCCAAGGTAGTCATATCTCTCTTGATGGTTTCTAGAGGTATCATCCCCTTCGAAGAACATATTGCAGCAGTAGGGACTACTAGCAACAATAAGTTTTCAAAGAGAAAAGCTCTAGATGAGGGTTCACTGTAACCAAGCAAGTCGGAGACCTAGCATGATCACAGATTCACCTCCACTCCTTATGTTCCCATGAACCCGGGTATAGGGCCCTTTTTCATTCACAGTGTGTGCAAATAGTGTTAGTGTTTGTGTGCATCAAATGAATAAATATTTACCTCATGCATACATTCTAAAACGCACTAAAAGCAACAAATAGTTTATATACACAAGAACATAAGACAAATAAAGGGAAACCAACAAAGGAGAAAGTCATGATAAAACATTGCACAAGATTAAATGGCCTAACTCTCTAAAAAACAGTCCCCAGTGGAGTCGCCAACTGTCGCAACCTACCCTTCGGCGGGAGGGCGACGCGTGACTCGCGGGATGCGTGTTCCACGAAAGGAATACGCACGGAGTCGCCACCAACGTTTATTTGAGGAAAACGTCGGAAAAACCGGAAAAGACGTGATCTACGAATTTTTTAAGTGAAAGGTTCGGGAGTTGTATTTACGCATGGGGAAGGTATTAGCACCCCACACGTCCGTCCCAAGGGACGGCAGCCTTTAATCGAATGTGCAAACGTGACTTTGATTTTTACGTTCCCTTTTATGTCCTTATATCCTTTTTATATTTTTCCTTTTTTGTGGTCGACAAGGGTGTTTCCCTTTGCTCCTACGTATTCCTCAATTTGAGATGAGAAAATCAGACCTACGTAGTTCTTTCGGAACAAAGTGTTTGGTTAAGTTGTTTTTGTCTTTTTTGCAAAATATGTTTTTATTGAACAAAAGGTCATTTAAGGTGTTGAACCATTAAACGGTCTTTTGATTTTGAAAGGGGAGAAACGTTAAGGCGTTGGACCATTAACGATCTCTTGTTTTTAAAAGGAGAGAAACGTTAAGGCATTGGACCATTAACGATCTCTTGGGGTGGTCGACAAAAGCGGGGCTTTTGCTCCTACGTATCCTCAATGAGGAACTCAGACCTACGTAGTTCTTTCTTATCAAGTGATTCTTTTTTACTTAAGTGGTGATCATTTTAAGGCGTTGGACCTTAAAAATGATCCATTTTACTTAGTGAGAAATTGAAATGACAAACTTCAAAAGCCTATTTTTGTGGACGAGCTTGACTAGGCGAGTTGATTTTAGCCTTAGTTTCACTTTAGTTATTAATCAATTCGATTAAGAATGAGAAATCCCAAAGAGAAAAACGTCCGATTGATTTTCCGCTTTATTTTACTAAAAGATGTTTTTTTTATTATTATATTATTTTTTACCTTTTTTTTATTTCCAACGTGGTTATGGCACGACCGAACGGTCGGAATTCATTTTAACCGAAGTTAACGGATAATACAATTCAAACGTTCGGTGGAAACTTATTTTATTTTTAAGTTAAGCGAGAAATGACTTAAGTAAAATGGCTTAAGCACGTCAAGAGGGGGTATAAAAAGTAAACAAAACGAGAATAAAAATGCACGAAACACAATGTGGACCACCATGGGTGCATAGAATGAATCGAAAAGCTTGGTTCGAGGTACTTACCCGTTGAAGATCGAAGAACGATGAAGAACGAATGAAGAACGGTTGAAACCTTTGCGAGATTCCTCACGGAAAACGTTACGGAAACGTTTCGGAAGCGCCTCGGCTTAGATTTTCTTCACGGAAACAATTTTTCCAAGCAAATTCGAAAGAGAGAGAAGTGCCTAAGGGGCTGAACCCCTTCCTTCTTCACTTCCTCCCCTATTTATAGCAAAATAGGGGAGGAGGTTGCCGCCCAGCTCGCCCAGGCGAGCCAGGTTGCTTCCTCCAGAAGCAACAGCCTTCTGGAGGAATATTCTGGAGGGCCCAAGTGGGCCTGGGTGCTATTTGCACCCCCATTTTTACTAAGTACACCCCCCTCTGCTTTTTTTTGGTGATTCTTTTTTCGTAAAGTTACGGAAACTTACGAATTTCGTAACGATACTTGTTTTCTTTCCGTAATGTTACGGAACCTTGCGGATTACATAATCATCCCTCTTTTGACTTACGGAATGTTACGGAACCTCACTTAATTATGCAACGATGCTTCCATTTGATTTCCGGTGTGTCACGGAAACTTACGGATTGTGCATCAATATTTTTTTGGTTTTTCGGCATGTCCTGGAATTTCACAAATCGCCTAATGATGGGTGTCAAGCACCTCACAAGGACCAAAGAAAGGTCGCATGTCATCAAGCAAAGGTCCCCGGACGAAATTAGGGTATGACACTTTGGCATCATCAAAACATCAAAACATCTTGCTTCTACATAGGAGTCATTTGACTTAATCCATCAAAAAATCCTTCAACTATTTCTCGTCCTTGGAAAAATTCTTTTTGCAAGAATCAACTGCTTCTTTCATTCTTCCTCACTACGAGGCTATGAAAACAAGACAACGATTGGTACCTCAAAGCCTTACACTGGGGCAATGAGGGGCATCGTGCATGAGCCTCAAGTGAACCTAGGGGCAGGTTAGAAGTTCTCACCCAATAGGTTCCCTCCTACAAGGTCATGACGAAAGACAACGATTGGTACCTCAAAGCCTTACACTGGGTCAATGAGGGGCACCGTGGGTGAGCCTCAAGTGAACATAGGGGCCGATCAAAAGTTCTCACCCATCGATGTTTTTTAAAAATAATAATAATAATAATAAAAAAAGGGGACAAACCCTGGAATTTCAATGGATTGGTTAAACATCAAATGGCTCCATTGCCGTCACTCCAAAATGGTCAAGTGACTAAATCAAAAAGAACATGCACTCTGAGGGAGTTCCTGGAGAGATCTGCAAAAAGGTAGGATGAGGTTGCATGAATTATCACCTCTTTCAAAAGGACAGTCAATCTGTGTTTTCCAAAAAAAATTAAATCAAAATCAAAATCACAAAATAGGGAAAGAATGTCATGAACGTTGTACAACTTTCCATTACATTGCATTGTTTCATATGAAGTCTGCATTTACTGCATTTCAAGACAAAGCTTGCATGCATCTGCATCCCTAAAAATCATGTTAACTGCATAGATTTTCTACATCTAATATCCAGTCGTGTCGATTTGGGATGACCGACCCTCTCGATGAGTCGATCTCTTGCTTTCTCATAAGGGTGAACCCTTGGGTACTAGTACCCTCACCTCCAGAGGACTACATGTCCTCGCCTTTAGAGGGCCACACGCCCTCGCCTTCAGAGGACTTCACGTCCTCACCTTCAGAGGACTACACGTCCTCGCCTTCAAAGGGTCATGTACCTTTAACTTCAGAGGACTACACGTCCTCGCCATCAAAGGGTCATGTACCTTCACCTTTGTAGGGCAACACGCCCTCACCTTCAGAGGACTACACGTCCTCGCCTTTAGAGGGCCGCACACCCTCGCCTTCAGAGGACTACACGTCCTCACCTTCAGAGGACTACACGTCCTCGCCTTCAGAGGACTACACGTCCTCGCCTTCAGAGGACTTCACATCCTCACCTTCAGAGGACTACACGTCCTCGCCGTCAAAGGGTCATGTACCTTCACCTTTGTAGGGCTACACGCCCTCACCTTCAGAGGACTACACGTCCTCGCCTTGAGAGGACTACACGTCCTCACCATCAGAGGGCTGCACGCCCTCACCTCCAGAGGACTACACGTCCTCTCCTTGAGAGGGCTACCCACCCTCGCCTTGGGTACTAGTTACCCTCACCTTCAGAGGACTACACGTCCTCACCTTCAGAGGGCTACACGCCCTCGCCATCAGAGGCCTGCATGTCCTCACCTTCGTAGGGCTACATGCCCTCACTATCGGAGGACTGCATGTCCTCACCTTCGTAGGGCTACACGCCCTCACCTTTAGAGGACTACATGTCCTCACCAACAGAGGGCTGCACGCCCTCACCTTTAGAGGACTACACGTCCTCGCCAACAGATGGCTGCACGCCCTCACCTTGAGAGGACTACATGTCCTCGCCAACAGAGGGCTGCACGCCCTCACCTTGAGAGGACTACACGTCCTCGCCAACAGAGAGCTGCACGCCCTCACCTTTAGAGGACCACACGTCCTCACCTTCAGGGGGCTACACGCCCTCGCCATCAGAGGACTACATGTCCTCACCTTCGTAGGGCTACACGCCCTCACCTTGAGAGGGCTACACGCCCTCGCCTTGGGTACTAGTTACCCTCACCTTCAGAGGACTACACGTCCTCACCTTCAGAGGGCTACACGCCCTCGCCATCAGAAGCCTGCATGTCCTCACCTTCGTAGGGCTACATGCCCTCACTATCGGAGGACTGCATGTCCTCACCTTCGTAGGGCTACACGCCCTCACCTTTAGAGGACTACATGTCCTCGCCAACAGAGGGCTGCACACCCTCACCTTTAGAGGACTACACGTCCTCACCAACAGATGGTTGCACGCCCTCACCTTGAGAGGACTACATGTCCTCGCCAACAGAGGGCTGCACGCCCTCACCTTGAGAGGACTACACGTCCTCGCCAACAGAGAGCTGCACGCCCTCACCTTTAGAGGACCACACGTCCTCACCTTCAGGGGGCTACACGCCCTCGCCATCAGAGGACTACATGTCCTCACCTTATTAGGGCTACACGCCCTCACCTTTAGAGGACCACATGTCCTCACCTTTAGAGGACTACACGTTCTCACCATCAGAGGACTACACGTCCTCACCATCAGAGGACTACGCGTCCTCACATCAGAGGACTACATGTCCTCACCTTAGTAGGGCTACACGCCCTCACCTTGAGAGGGCTACACGCCCTCGCCATTAGAGGACTGCATGTCCTCACCTTCGTAGGGCTACACGCCCTCACCTTTAGAGGACCACACGTCCTCACCTTTAGAGGACTACACGTCCTCACCATCAGAGGACTACACGTCCTCACCTTCAGAGGACTACGCGTCCTCACATCAGAGGACTACACGTCCTCACCTTCAAAGGACTATGCATCCTCACCTTAGAGGACCACACGTCCTCACCTTCAGAGGACTGCGCGTCCTCACCTTCGTAGGGCTACACGCCCTCACCTTTAGAGGGCTACACGCCCTTGCCATCAGAGGACTGCACGTCCTCGCCTTCGTAGGGCTACACGCCCTCACCTTCAAAGGGCTTCACGCCCTCGCCATCAGAGGACTGCACGTTCTCACCTTCGTAGGACTACATGCCCTCACTTATAGAGGACTGCACGTCCTCGCCTTTAGAGGGTTGCACTCCCTCACCTTCAGAGGACTGCACGTCCTCACCTTCAGAGGACTGCACATCCTCACCCTCAGAGGACTGCACGGCCTCACCTTTAGAGGGCTACGCGTCCTCATTTTCAGTGTGCTCCACATCCACACCTTAAGAGAATTTATGGTCCTTTGCCCTTAAATGCTTAACCGAGACTTGCACTCCCAATTAAGGGGCCAGTAGTTTCCTTTTAACGATTCCTAGGCCACCCCCTGATATTGGAGGAGGGCCAACTGTGCGAGCACAACCAGAGAGGGAGGCTATCACACAGCTACTATGCATACCGGGGCAAGATTTCAACCGTGCCGCTGCAAAGAGACGAGTGCGGATCATGCGCACCAACATGACCACTCTTACACAGATATAGATGACATTGCTACTTAGCAACATTCTGCCCAGCGACCGCAATGCCAATCTCCCCCTGCGGAAGTATCAGTTGGTCTGTGCCGTCCCGACATAGGTAGGTATGCATTATTTCCAACTAATTTCTAATGCCATCTACTATTTGTAGGGATCGCGCCCACAAGACACCCAGTGGACCCGGAAAAGTCCAACAAGGCCTTGGGGTTTCCAGCTCTGGTTACGGGCCTCTGTTAGTCCTACAGGGTGCCCGTTCCCCCCAGCAAGGTCATGCCATCGTGACATAGGTAAGTATGCACTTCTCTCAACTGATTTCTAATGCCATCTATTGTTTGCAGGGATCGCGCCCGCAAGACACCCAGTGGACCCGGAGAAGTCCAACAGGGTCTTGGGGTTTCTAGCTCTGATTACGGACCTTTTTCAGTTCTACGGAGTGCCTGTCGCCCCCAGCAAGGTCATCAGGCCCCCTACTAATTGAGCTTTCATCAAGAAGTACTGCGCCCCCAGGCAGGCCCAGGGCAAAACACCACAGCAGCATTGGGATGGCCGATAGCAGGCAATAGACACACCGCCACCACCTCTAGAGTTCACCTCTGCTCATCCACAAAAAGGTTTGAGTATTGCCTACACCACATGGCCGACCAATAGGCGACCAAGTCCAAAGCCAAAGGTAAGCAAAGTACTAGGTCCGTGACTGACAAGTCATAAGGCGTCCAGCTCAAGACGTTAAAGAAGCGCTACTAGGAGGCAACCTAGTAACTTTTAAATTTCTGCTTGCTATTTGATCACCTTTTGTTTCTCAAGTCTTATTGGGACACACCTAGTTGCTCATGATCCTAAGAATTTAAATAAAACGAGCACAAGCTCGGAAGGTAGTCATACCTCACAAAATATATGTATGCGTGTTTAGGTAGTGAAAAATACATTAGATATGCATGTATGTAATTTAGGTAGCAAACAACTACCTCACAAAATATATATATGTATGTTTAGGTAGCAAGATACCTTGGATATGCATGTATATAGCAAAAATACCTCACAAAAATATACACATGTTTAGGTAGCAAAATACCTCATGAAAAAAAAAGGGGGAAAAAAACAAAAACAAACGAGAAAAAGAAATGAACAAATGAAAAAAAAAGAGAAAAAAGAAAAATAAGTTGTCTAGCTGAAAAACCAACATGCTTTTGAAAAGAGATGACTTCCAACTTTTCTTTGAAAAACTTCACTGATCATAACTAGTTTTTGAAAAAATGTGTATACACCTGAAGGGTGAATGCTGTGAAAATTTTCCCGGACGCCCAAAATGGACTCGGATGAATGCACAAATTGATAAAAGAGCATATTTTGGAAACATTGGGTTGACTAAAAATAGAGGAAATGAATCCTGAGCCCTAGCATCACATGACCATAAAAATTTGACACTTGAGTGTCCACATAGGTGCATGCATGACCAGTTTTGCATAAAGTTTCCAAATCATCATTTTTGCATTTGTGTCATGGAAATAATGTGGGGCATCCCTTTTTATCCTTGAACCAAACCAAACCCTGACATGTATCATGTCTAGCCATTCTACAAGCCTTGAGCCAAAATCCTAACTCACCATAAACCTTGACCCAGGGTGAGAATGTCAATCCTTACCCTCGGAAGCAAAAAAGAAGAGAAGGAAAATTTCCAATCAAAGAGAAAGTAAAAAAAAAATTTCGCATACACAAGTTATCCAGAACTACGTAGGTCTGAGTTCCTCATTGGAGGATACATAGGAGCAAGAGCCTCACTTTTGTCGACCACACCACCTTTTGTTGTCATGACCCAAGAGCTGGTAGCCCGCGGAGACACCTTACGGTCATCCGCACCTCGTCATTCAGTGACCCCAAGTGTGATTGATGAGCAGAGGCCAATGTGGTCATCTGCGCCCTTTCCGGAGATGTCAGCATCTTCCGATGGAGACTTTTCAAGTCTCACAAGTTATCAAGAACTACGTAGGTCTGAGTTCCTCATTGGAGGATACGTAGGAGCAAGAACCTCGCTTTTGTCGGCCACCTTCACAAGATCTGTTATACTGACTTTTGAGTCACGCTGACGGGCGAAGATACCCGAGTGGTTATCCGTATAAATTCTTTTTTGCTATCTGTAAGACGAAAAGCCTGATAGCACGCAGAGACTAATGTCGTCTCCTACGCCCTTCGTCAATCGCGGCCGACAAGCCCGTTGACACGCGGAGATTTACGTCATCTTCCGCGCTCACAAGATCTGTCATACTGACTTTTGAGTCACGCTAACGGGCGGAGATACCCAAGTGGTTATCCGTATAAAACCTTTTTGCCATCTGTAAGACGAAAAGCCTGATAGCACGCAGAGACTAACGTCGTCTCCTACGCCCTTCGTCAATCGCGGCCGACAAGCCCGTTGACACACGGAGATTTACGTCATCTTCCGTGCTCACAAGATCTGTCATATTGACTTTTGAGTCACGCTGACGGGCGGAGATACCCGAGTGGTTATCCGTATAAACATTCTTTTTTGCTATCTGTAAGACAAAAAGCCTGATAGCACGCAGAGACTAACGTCGTCTCCTGCGCCCTTCGTCAATCGCGGCCGACAAGCCTGTTGACACGCGGAGATTTACGTCATCTTCCGCACTCACAAGATCTGTCATACTGACTTTTGAGTCACGCTGACGGGCGGAAATACGCGAGTGGTTATCCGTATAAACATTCTTTTGCTATCTGTAAGACAGAACGCTTGATAGCATGCAGAGACTGACATCGTCTTCTGCACCTTTTGTTCCCCCGGGGACAACGAGTCATTTGTATGCGAAGATGTTATGGTCACCCGCGACTCTCGTCAACCGAGAGGAACCAAATTAGTGTCTTATCTTTACTTCCCTTTTATCTCCAATAAAAGACAAGTAAAGAGGGGCAACTGTCATACCCTAATTTCGTCCGGGGACCTTTGCTTGATGACATGCAACTTTTGTTTGGTCCTTGTGAGGTGCTTGGCCCCCATCATTAGGCAATTTGTGAAGTTTCGGGACATGCTGGAAATCAAAAGAAAATACTGATGCACAATCCGTAAGGTTCTGTGACACACTGGAAATCAAATGGAAGCATCGTTGCATAATTAGTGAGGTTCCGTAACATTCTGTAAGTCAAAAGAGGGGATGATTATGTAATCCGCAAGGTTCCGTAACATTACGGAAAGAAAACAAGTATCGTTACGAGATTCGTAAGTTTCCGTAACTTTACGAAAAAAGAATCACCGAAAAAAGGTAAGGGGGGTGAACTTATCAAGATAGGGTTGTAAATAGCAATTCAAATCTAGGCCCTTCCGGAACATTTTGGAAGTTGGGTTGCTTAAGGAGGAAGCAACTGGGCGGCAAGCTCCTCCACGTTTTTGAAAAATGGTTTCCGCGGCTTCCGTAATACTTCCGTAAAATTTCCGAAAACCTTGGGTAAGCATATTCCACTTAACATTGGTGAAAGGGAAGAGAAAAAAGATGAAAATCAAATTCGAAAACACTTCCGTAAGGCTTCCGTAACTTTTCCGTAAAATACGAAAAGGGGGGTGAACTTAGTAATTCGGGTGCGCTTAGAAATCTTCTTCATTAAGTCTTTGGGCGGCAAGCACCTCCTTTTTTTCTATAAATAGGGGAGGGGGGAGCTGTTTCAAAAGGTTCAAGACCCCTTTGGCTATGCATTTCGACTATTTTGGGCAAAAAACACGTTTTCGTGAAGAAAAATCGAGTCGAAGTGCTTCTGTAACGCTTCCGTAAGCGATTCTGTGGAAATTCTTCATCGTTCTTCGTCGTTCTTCACCGTTCTTCATTCGTTCTTCATTCTTCAACGGGTAAGTTTTCGAATCCGAGACTTTCAATTCATTTCTTGTTTTGTGTACTTTCACTTTAATTTCGTTTACTTTCAGTTTTTTTTCTTCCATTTTTAACGTGCTTTAACCGTTTATTTAAGCCGTTTTCTCGTCTAATAAATGATAAAATGAATTTCAACCGATCATTTGTGTTGTAATCTCGTTTAATCACTGTTAAAACAAAATCTAACCGATCGTTCACGTTGTAACCATGGTTAAACAAAAAAGAGGTAAAATAATAATATAATAATCAAAAAAATATTTTTTAGTAAAGTAAAGCGAAAAATCAATCGGACGTTTTCTCTTTGGGATTTCTCATTCTTAATCGAATTGACTAATAACTAAGGTGAAACTAAGGCTAAAATCAACTCGCCTAGTCAAGCTCGTCCACAAAAATAGGTTTTCGAAAGTTTATCACTTCAATTTCTTACCAAGTTAATTGATCATTTTTAAGGTCCAACACCTTTAAATGATCACCTTTCAAGTAAAAAGAAATCGTGTGATTCACCCTTAAGAAAGAACTACGTAGGTATGATTTTCTCATCCCAATTGAGGAATACGTAGGAGCAAAGGGAAACACCCTTGTCGACCACAAAAAGAGAAAAAAATATAAGAAGGGTATAAAGGATATAAGGACATAAAAGGGAACATAAAAATCAAAGTCATGTTTGCACATTCGATTAAAGGTTGCCGTCCCTTGTGACGGACGTGTGGGGTGCTAATACCTTCCCCGTGCGTAAATACAACTCCCGAGCCTTTCACTTAAAAGTTCGTAGATCGCGTCTTTTCTGGTTTTTCTGACGTTTTCCTCAAATAAACGTTGGTGGCGACTCCGCGCGTATTCCTTTCGTGGAACACGCATCCCGCGAGTCACGCGTCGCCCTCCCGCCGAAGGGTAGGTTGCGACACATACTGACCCTGGAGTCACGTGACATGCGGAGATACCCGAGTGGTTATCCATTTAAACTTTCTTTTGCTATCTCTAAGACTCAAAGCATGATAGCACGCAGAGACAGATTCTGCGCCCTTTATCATTCAGGATCAGTGAGTCGAGTGGTAAACGCGCATAGACGAATTTTGCGTCCTTTGCCATTCAGATTTCGCAAATTGGGTGATAAACGCGCATAGACGAATTCTGCGCCCTTTATCATTCAAGAGCAGCAAGCTGAGTGGATAAACACGCATAGACGAATTTTGTGCCCTTTATCATTCAGGAACAACAAGTTGGGTGGTAAACGCGCAGAGACAGATTCTGCGCCCTTTATCATTCAGGAGCAGTGAGTCGAGTGGTAAACGTGCATAGACGAATTATGTGCCCTTTGCCATTCAGATTTCACAAATTGGGTGATAAACGCGCGTAGACGAATTCTGCGCCCTTTATCATTCAAGAGCAGCAAGCTGAGTGGACAAACGCGCATAGACGAATTCTGCGCCCTTTATCATTCAGGAACAACAAGTTGGGTGGTAAATGCGTAGAGACAGATTCTGCGCCCTTTATCATTCAGGAACAACAAGTAGGGTGGTAAACGCGCAGAGACAGATTCTGCGGCCTTTGTCATCCGGGGACAGTAAGTCGAGAGGTGGGCGGAGACAAATTATGGTCATTCCGTGCACCTTTTCGCCATCCAGAGGCGATTGTGTCCGGTGGCACGCAGAGACAAATTATGGTCATTCTGTGTCTCGCCGCCCAGGCTCGATTGTGTCCAACAAAACACAGAGACAAATTATGGTCATTCTGCGTCTTGTATCAACCTAGAGGAACAAATTCGACAGTATCAGGATGATGTGTCGATACTGATCATTTTCAAATTTTTGCAGGTTCTGTTGGCAGGGAGGTTCACTGGTCGAATGGTGTTTCGCTCGAACAAAATTAGTGTCTTATCTTTACTTCTCTTTTATCTCCAATAAAAGACAAGTAAAGAGGGGCAATTGTCATACCCTAATTTCGTTCGGGGACCATCTGTTGTTGGGATCCGACCCTCATTTGACCACTTCGAGGTATTTGGCACCCATAGTTAGGCAAATTGTGAAGTTCCGAGACATGCCGGAAGCCAAAAGAAAAGCGTCGTAGCACAATCCGTGAAGTTCCGTGACATGCCAAAAATTAAAAGGAAGTGTTAGTGCGCAATCTATAAAGTTCCGTAATGTTCCGAAAGGCAAACAAGGGATGATTACGTAATCCGTAAGGTTCCGCAACATTACAGAAAGAAAACAAGTATCGTTACGAAATTCGTAAGTTTTTGTAACTTTACGGAAAAAGAATCACCAAAAAAAGGCAGGGGGTGTATTTAGTAAAAATGGGGGTTCAAATAGCAACTAGGCCCACTTGGGCCTTCCAGGATGTTCCTCCAGAAGGCAATTGCTTCTGGAGGAAGCAACCTAGCTCGCCTGGGCGAGCTGGGTGGCAAGCATCTCCTTCCTTTTCCTATAAATATGGGAAGGAGGGAAGAACAAAAAAGGTTCAACCCTCCTGGTATCTGAGATTCACTTAAAATTAGTGAAAAAAATTGTTTCCGTGAAGAAAATCCAAGCTGAGGCGCTTCCGTAACGTTTTCGTGGGTGATTTCGCGAAGATTTTCAACCGTTCTTCGACGTTCTTCGTCGTTCTTCAGTCTTCAACCGGTAAGTTCCTGAAATCGAACTTTTCAATTCATTCTATGTACCCTTAGTGGTCCTCATTTGTTTCACGTGCTTTTATTTTCATTTTATTTACTTTCTGTACCCCCCTTTTGACGTGCTTTAGTCATTTTCTCGCCTAATCAAAAAATAAAATAAATTTCCACCGATCATTTGAATTGTAACATCAGTTAATTTCTGTTAAAATGAAATCCGACCGTTCGGTCATGCCGTAACCACGTTGGAAACCAAAAAAAGGTAAAATAATAATATAATAATCAAAAATATCTTTTAGTAAAATAAATCAAAAAAATCAATCGGACGTTTTTCTTTGGGATTTCTCCCACTTTTTGATCTGGAATTTTCTTTCTTTTGTTTTCTTCCGAGGGCAAGGATTGGCATTCTCACCCTGGGTCAAGGTTTATGGTAAGTTGGGATTTTGGCTTAAGGCTTGTAGAATGGCTGGACATGATATATGTCAGGGTTTGGCCAACGGTTTGGGGATAAAGGGGATGTCCCACATTATTTCCATGATACACATGCAACAATGATGATTAGGAAATTTTATGCAAAACTGGTCATGCATGCACCCATGTGGACACTCAAGCACCAAGTTTTTTATGGTCATGTGACATTAGGGCTCATGATTCATTTTCCCTATTTAAGTTAACCCAGTGTTTCCAAAACATGTTTTTTTATCAATTCATGCATTCATCCGAGCCTATTTTGGGCGTTCGAAAAAATTTTCACAACATTCACCCTTCAGGTGCATACACATTTTTTTCTCAAAAACTAGTTATGATCAGTGAATCTTTCCAAAGAAAAGCTGGAAGTTATCTCTTTTCAAAAGCATGTTGGTTTTCAGCTAGACAACTTATTTTTCTTTTTTCTCTCTTTTTTTCTTTTTCTTCCCCCCCCTTTTTTTAAGTTATTATCATTTGTTTCTTTCTTTTTTCTTCTTTTTCTCTCTAAAAAGGTCGTGCGGACGAGGGCGCACACTACCTACTTACGTCTAACCACAAGGTAAACGAAAAAACGCATGAAATGGTAAGTTGCAAAAAAAAAAAAACGGTGACGAAATTACTGAGAGCCATAACGCCAAATTTTAGCAGAAACAAAAACAGTAACTGAAAACAGTAATGTTAGTAACAACATAGACAATAACAGAAAATAGTAATGTTAGTAACAAAAGTACGGTGACCTTGGTCACGTGGCTCCTCTCCCTCCCAAGAAACTGAGCAGGTCAGTCATCTCTTCATCCATATGGGACTCATCTGCCTCACCGAGGGATCCTGCAGGCTCCTCCTCTGCCTGGGCCTCGGGCCAGTCTCCAGGCCATGCAACCTCAGCCCCAAACTGCTCCGGAGTAGGGCATGCAAAAGGGGTGGAACCTTGCCCCTGCTGACTGAGGCTGAACCGGTAGAGACACTCATGTATTTGCACCTGTCCATGGTGGTTGGCCGCCTGCTGGCGAACCAAATGTCGTAGATAGCGCTCCATGCCTAGTGATCCAGTAGGATCGGCTTGCCGAGGTGGTGGCGGTGCATCTGTGGCCTGATGTGCATCACCCTGCGCCTACCTAGGCGTGCAGTACTTCTCGATGAAGGCCCGGGTGATCAGTGGTTGGATTACTTTACTGGGGGTGATGGGAACTCCGAAGGACTGGCAGAGGCCCGTGATCAGCGCCAGAAACCCCAGGGCCCTGTTGGACTTATCTGGGTCCAGAGGGTGCCTGGTAGGCGCCATACCTGCAAACAAATAAATGGCGTCAGCAATCACCTGGGCCACATGGACACTCATCCGTGACAGGATGGCATACACCAATTGGAACTTAAGCAGAGGGAGATCGTAGTTATGATCGCTAGGTAAGACATTGCTGAGCTGGAGTGTCATCCATGTCTGGGTCAAAGTGGTCATGCTGGTGCGCATGATCCGCACTCGCCTCCCTGCAACAGTCCGGGCGAAATCCAGCCCCTGTGTGCACAATAGCTGGGCAATGGCTTCCTCATCGAACCCGTCGGCCCTGTTCCTCCTCTAGCTGAACTCACATTGCTGGCCTTCCTCCAAAACTAGCGGGTCACCCAGGAACTGACTGAGGGCATTTGCATCAAAGGGAATCCACTGACCCCTCACCCACGAAACGATGACTATCAAACTCGGGGGCGGCACTGGACCCTTCTCTTGTGGCGTCTCTTCTAGACCTCTTTGGGGAGAGTTTCTTCGGAGCCATTTCCTGCAAAAAATGTTTAGAAAGTTAGTTCAAGAAAACTTAATCAAAATGAAAGCCAAATCAAGCCAAACAGCGTACCCTTTTTCCAACAAAGCATGAGCATCCATATGAATTTTGAAAGGAATGCTTACACATTAATGTGCGGGTTCTCCTAGGATATTCATACATTTATACCTATCTTTCCCTCGATGAACGACATCCAACAAGATGCACCTACTTTTTTTTTGCAATGAAATTCCTTACGCTATGTGTCAAACTATCCATACATATTTTCCAAGGCTTTTGCTACCTACCTACCCCATTCTTTTTGCTGTATGCTCACATTCACATACATGTTCATACATTTGAGAGGAAACTTCATGTTATATATTCACACATGTTTACACTCATTTGAAAACAAATTAATGTCGCACCTTCATTGGGAAAGCAATCTTTGTACTACTCATTCACATTCTTGAAAGGCAATTTCATATCATATGTTCCTATTTTGAGAAGCATTTTCGTGAAATTTTCAACATATATGCACATTTGCAAAGCATTTAGCTACCTATTCAACATACACATGTACATGGTGAACAACATTTTCACACTATCTAGGTACCAGGAAAACATGGTGCAACCCGAACCAAGTGTTGGCCTTAAGGGGAAACCTCACCAATATGTTCCCACTTTCATGTCTTCTTGTATTTCAACAAACAAAGGCTTGGGCCCCCTAGACCTAAGTCATGTTTTGGCATTTATCCTAACTTTCGCAAGCTGTCCACATCCAACAAATGGTAATCATACATACACAAACCCAATCTAAACGCCAATATTCACAAACTTAGGTGAAAACACCATTGAGGCATTTCACCGAGCACTTGGTGGGCGCACTTTTGGGTACCAACAAAAAGGGAATGGGGACAATGTGGCTTGCCCCATCATTTCAGAACACAACCTAGGCCTACGACCATCCCCTACAACCCCCCAATTCAATGAATCAAAGCATAAATTTTCCCCAAATTGTCTCACGGAATTGGTCAAATTATGTACAATTTAAAGGATAAAAGACATCAATGGAAAGCTAGAAACCAAAGGATAGTGCACTTACTTGTATGGAGTGACCAAAGACACTAAAAATGGAAGCAAAAGCGCAAAAATGGTGGCCTAGGGGTGAAAGCCTGCAAAACCCGTGGGTGCTGCGTTTTTGAATGACAGAGGGGAGTTTTGGGTGGAGAGAAACTCACCCTCCCCTCGTTTTTATGTTTTCAGGTGCAAGGGTGCTCGCCCAGGCAAGCTAAACCTGCATTTTTTTTTTGAAAAACACATGTTCGCGCTCTCTATGGGTCAGCGTTCGCTTACTCGAACCCCCTTAGGGTAGATTTTGTTCCTGCATTTTTTTTACCATCGCCTAAGACGATTTTGTTCCTGTCATAAGATAACAAATATGCATGTGTATGCGTATGCATGAGCATTTTCAAATGCAATAATCATTTCAGTGAAAGTTGGTCGGGTTTAGTTTCAATTAAGCGCTTGGGGCACCCCATGGACTGACCGAAAAGGCTCAGGTTATCAAATACTGCACATATTTTAAAGCACAAAGCGAGGACCGGAACCTCCATCATACGTTCTTTTCTTTTAAAAGACTGCGATGAGAAAATTACAGAGGACAGGAATCCCAGGGGGAAATCAAGAAGAACACACAAAAATAAAAAGAACATGCAGTGACTTCCTCAATTGCCCCAGATCTTAAGTGTAGTACCGCTTGACAACATCGGAGTTCACGGGTGAAGCTAGTGTAGAAGCAAAGCTTCATGGTGAATCAAGAATGATTCAAAGATGTTTTGATGATAACAAAGATGATAACAAAAGATGATGACAAAGGTGATGACAAAAAGCTCAAAGGTCAATCAAAGGATGAGTTCAAGATGTTCAAGAGGGAATCAAGAATAATTTAAGACTCAAGAGGAAAAGTTGAAGAACACTTCAAGATTCAAGAAGACGGATGAATTCAAGAATCAAGCTTCAAGAATCAAGATCAAGATTCAAGATTCAAGACTCAAGAATCAAGAGAAGACTTAATCAAGATAAGTATGGAAAGGATTTTTCAAAAACTGAGTAGCACATGAATTTTTCACAAAACATGTTTACCAAAGAGTTTTTACACTCTGGTAATCGATTACCAGTAGCAAAATTGTTTTGAAAAAGTTTTCAAATTGAATTTACAACGTTCCAATTAATTTCAAAAAGCTGTAATCGATTACAATGTTTTGGTAATCGATTACCAGTGCCTTTGAACATTGAAATTCAAATTCAAATGTGAAGAGTCACATCCTTTCACATAAAAGCCTTGTGTAATCGATTACATTGATTTGGTAATCGATTACCGATGATTGTTTATGAATAAATCAAAAGATGTAACTCTTCAAAAGGTTTTTGACTTTTTCAAATTGGTTTTAAGTTTATTTTAAAAAGTTATAACTCTTCTAAATGGTCCTCTGGGCCAGACATGAAGAGTCTATAAAAGCAAGGCTTTGATTTCCTTTTCAATATACTTTTCCAATCAATCTATTACAATTCTTTACAAGCCTTGAATCTCTTTGAACTTCTTCTTCTTCTTCTTCTTTGTGCCAAAAGCTTTCCAATGTTTTCTGGTTTTCTAAACCATGAAAACTTGTGCTATTCATTCTTTTCATCTCTTCTCCCTTTGCCAAAAAGAATTCGCCAAGGACTAACCGCCTGAATTCTTTTTGTGTCTCTCTTCTCCCTTTTCCAAAAGAACAAAGGACTAACTGCCTGAATTCTTTTGTGTCTCCCTTCTCCCTTGTCAAAGAATTCAAAATGACACAGTCTGAGAATTCTTTTGATTCTTCCCATTCCCTTATACAAAAGTATTCAAAGGACTAACCGCCTAAGAATTCTTTTATATCCCCATTCACAAAGTATCAAAGGTTTAACCGCCTGAGATCATTGTCTTAACACATTGGAGGGTACATCCTTTGTGGTACAAGTAGAGGGTACATCTACTTGGGTTTGACTGAGAACAAGAGAGGGTACATCTCTTGTGGATCAGTTCTAGTGGAGGGTACATCCACTAGGGTTTCAAAGAGAACAAGGGAGGGTACATCCCTTGTGGGTCTTTGCTTGTAAAAGGATTTTTACAAGGTTGAAAGAAATCTCAAGGACCGTAGGTCGCTTGGGGACTGGATGTAGGCATGGGTTGTTGCCGAACCAGTATAAAACTCTTGTGTGTTTGTTTCCTTCTTCCCCTACTCATTTACTTTCCGTTGTGCATTTTAATTTCCACTTTTACTTTTGGTTAAGTTTCTCTTCTACTCCTTATTCTCTTAACAACATAAGTAAAAGCCTTAGAAGAGTAAATTTTTAATTAGTAAAGGTTTAGGAATAATTAATTCAACCCCCTTATCTTTATTATTCTGAGGCCACTCGATCCAACAGGTAGCTCCTCGCCATCCATGTTGGCGAGCACCAGGGCCCCTCCGGAGAAAGCCCTTTTTACAACGAAAGACCCTTCGTAGTTCGGGCCCACTTTCCTTTGTTGTCTTTCAGAGCTTGGGAGACTTTCTTCAGCACCAAGTCCCCTTCGCTGAACCGGCACGGGCATACCTTCTTGTCAAAAGCGTTCTTCACTCATTTTTTATATAAATGCCCGTGGCTCATGGCGGCCAAACGCTTGCCTTCTATGAGATTAAGCTGATCGAAACGTGCTTGGGCCCACTCCGATTCCTTTAATCCGGACTCCGCCAAGATTCTTAATGACGGGACTTCCACCTCAAATGGTAGCACAACCTCCATTCCATATGACAACGAGAACGGTGTTGCCCCCGTTGACGTGCGCATTGAGGTCCGATAACCATGTAACGTGAATGGGAGCATCTTGTGCCAATCCTTGTATGACACGGTCATCTTCTGGATAATGTTCTTGATATTTTTATTGGCTACCTCCACGGCTCAGTTCATCTTTGATCTGTAGGGTGTGGAATTGTGATGTTGGATCTTAAACTCCTCGCACATTTCCCTCATCATCTTGTTATTCAAGTTGGTGCCATTGCCTGTGATAATCTTCCTCGGCAAAACCATATCGGCAGATGATCTCCCTCTTATTGAACCTAACCACCACACTCCTGGTGACGCTAGCGTACGACGCGGCTTCGACCCACTTAGTGAAGTAATCGATGGCCACTAGGATGAAACGGTGTCCATTCGCAGCTTTGGGCTCTATGGCCCCAATCACATCTATTCCCCACATGGAAAACGACCACGGTGCGGCCAAGACATTCAGAGGCAAGGGCGGAGCATTGACATTGTCTACAAACGTCTGGCATTTGTGACATTTTCTCACATGGAGACAACAATTGCTCTCCATGGTGAGCCAATAATAACCCGCCCTTAAGATCTTCCTAGCCATGGCGTGCCCATTAGTGTGCGTACCAAAAAAGCCCTCATGGACCTCCCCCAGCATGTTTTCAGCTTCTTTAGCGTTCACGCAGCGTAGCAGAACCATGTCATGGTTTCTCTTGTATAGTATGCTTCCACTCACGAAGAAGCCGGCAGCCAATCTCCTCAATGTCCTTTTGTCGTTGTCGAAAGTCTCTGGTGGGTACTCTTTGCTTTCAACGTATCGCTTGATATCGAAATACCAAGGCTTACTGTCCCGCTCTTCTTCCACTAGACAACAATGTGTGGGTCTGCCACGACACCTGAACTCAATGTATGGTAGGTCCCCGTGCGGCGTTAGCTGGAACATGTACGCTAACGTGGCAAGCGCATCCGCCATTTGATTTTCTTCTCAGGGAACATGATGGAAGGAGATCTCATCAAAGAAACCAACCAATTCCTTGATATAGGCCTGGTAGGATATCAGCTTGTGGTCTCTAGTTTCCCATTCCCCTCTCAACTGGTGAAACACCAGCACTGAGTCTTCGTACACCTTGAGTAGTTTGACATTGAAGTTAATTGCTGCCTGGACGGCCAGGGTGCATGCTTCATACTCAGCCATGTTGTTGGTGGAGTCGAACCCCAGCTTGGCTGTGAAAGGTATGCATTGATTGTCCGGAGAGACCAATGCTGCCCCATCGCCATGGCCTAGAACGTTTGATGCTCCATCAAACCACACGATCCACTTGTCTCGATCCTCATCTAGCTTTTCCTCAAACAAGGCCATGATGTCCTCATCCGGGAACTCAGGATGCATGGGTTGATAGTTGTTGAGAGGCTGCTGAGCCAAATAATCCGTCAAGGCACTTCCCTTTATCGCCTTCTGGGTGACATAGACTACATCGAACTCAGATAGCAAAACCTGCCACCGGGCGATCCGCCCCGTTAGAGCAGGCTTCTCAAAAATGTACTTGACCGGGTCCATCTTGGATATCAACCAGGTGGTATGGCTCAACATGTATTGTCTTAGACGGTGGGACGCCCAGACTAAAGCACAACACGTTCGATACGTGGTTCTGGAATTTCAAGGATGGCTTTCACCTTGTCGGGATCCAGCTCTATCCCTTTCTGGCTTACGATGAAACCCAGTAATTTCCCTGACTTGACCTCGAAGGTGCACTTAGCGGGGTTTAACCTCAATCGATACTTCTTAAGCCTTTCGAACAACTTCCGCAAGTTGACAAGGTGTTCGTCCTCGGTCTTAGACTTGGCGATCATGTCGTCCACATAAACCTCGATTTCTGGGTGCATCATATCGTGGAACAAAGCCACCATAGCTCGTTGATAAGTTGCCCCGGCGTTCTTGAGTCCAAAGGATATCACCTTATAACAGAATGTCCCCACAGGGTGACGACGGTAGTCTTTTCCATATCCTCTGGTGCCATTTTTATCTGATTGTAGCTGGAGAACCCATCCATGAAGGAAAATAGAGCGAAATTGGCTGTATTATCCACAAGGATATCGATGTGTTGCAGAGGAAAATTGTCGTTGGGACTGGCTCGATTCAGGTCCCGATAATCTACGCACATTCGTACCTTCCCATCCTTCTTAGGGACTAGTACAATGTTGACAACTCATTCTGGGTACCGAGCGACAACCAAAAAACCAGCATCAAATTGTTTCTTTACCTCTTCTTTTATTTTCAAGGACGTCTCAGGAATTCATCCTCCTTAGCTTTTGTTTTACCGGGGAACACTCAGGATTTAGAGGTAATCTGTGTTGTACGATGTCAGAACTCAAACCGGGCATATCTTGGTATGACCAGGCAAAGATGTCTTTGTAGTTTTTTAGCAGGGCCATCAATTCTTCACGGATGGGTGCGGTCATACCTGTGCCTATCTTTACTTCCTTTTTCCCACTGCCGGTTCCTAAGTCTACTAGTTCTGTCTCTTCTTGATGAGGCCCTATCTCTCGGTCCTCCTGAGCGACTATCTTCTCCAACTCTAAGGGAAGTCCCACATCCTCGTCCTCTTCACTCTCTGTTTGACCCGCTTCTTGCTTGAAATCGATGGCCGGGTCCCGGGTATTAGTACCTTCGAGGGACTCGTCCTCGGATTTGGCTTTTTAAGCGTAAAGAAATAAACATGCAAATGAATGAGAATGGGTAGAGGTGCAAGAACTGATGAAGAAAGATCTTTATATTATAAATTCAGGAACAAAAGACATAATGCCTTAACAAAAGGAAACTCTAAAGCCTAGGCCCAACCGTAGAGTTTAAAGGCCACAAATGGTTACATTATGCTTGTCGCGTAAACGTCTGAGCGCTCCTCCACTCGCCAATTTCCTAGCCGGAAACTAGGAGGGCATGGTCGTACCAAATTCGACCTACTCGGAGAGTCATCCTCGCATATCGCGAAAACTTGGCCTTCGTGTCCTAGACCCGCACTTATTAAGCTCCTACTGATGTGGCAGGGTGGGGCCCCTTCGACTTGTCATCCCAATCGCGAACCTTGGCTTCTACTCTTCCTTTCCGCGATACTTTTCCTTATGTCCGCTTGCGTGAGTTTATAGCCTAACCCAAACTTCCTGCGGTTTCCTCTGGTGCTTACCAGGATGGTTCTGCCGCCGTTGTTCTTGCCTAAACCCATTCCGGACACGTAGCCATACCCTAACATCACCCGGGCCTCCATCATTGTTGTATCGGACAGGCAAGGCTGCCCAGAGAGGGAATCTACGAGGCAATGCTTACTACCTCAAAAGATTGGAAGGCCGTTTCTAATGACTCCTCCGCGGCTTCCACATATCGCATAGAGGACGGGCAACTTACCAAGACGTCTTCCTCCCCCGATACAATGACCAAATGCCCCTCCACTACGAACTTAAGTTTTTGGTGGAGTGTAGAGGGAACGACTCCCACCGAGTGGATCCACGGGCGTCCCAATAGACAGCTGTAAGCCAGGTTAATATCCATTACTTGGAATGTAACTTGACAGGTATGAGGCCCTATCTGTAGAGGGAGGTCGATCTCTCCCCTCACCTCTTAGCGCCTACCGTCGAAGGCACGGACCACCATGGAACTTGGCCTTAGATGGGAAGCGTTAAACGGAAATTTCTCCAACGCGCTTTTGGACATTACGTTCAAACTGGAGCCGTTATCGATGAGTACCTTGGCCACGACGTGGTCCATGCATTTTACTGACACATGCAAAGCTCTGTTATGCCCTGTCCCCTCGGCAGGGATTTCCTCTTCAGCGAAGGCGAGATAGTTGTTGGCGGTGATGTTATTGACGAGTCCTCTAAAGCCTTCTACGGAGATGTCTTGGGCTACATGAGCTTCGTTCAAGACCTTTACTAGCAAAGCCCGATTAGGCTCAGAGCTCAGGAGCAGTTCCGAAAGAGAGACTCTGGCCGGGGTTTTGTTGAGCTGTTGAATGACCTTGAACTCGTTTTGTTGAATAATGCGGAGGAACTCGCCAGCCTCCTCTAGCGATACTTCTTTCTTGCCACAACCATCCTTTTTCTCAAAAAAACCTTTCACTAGAATATCCTCGTCTAGAGCGGGGATCATTTTGTCATTTTTTTCTTCCGCTATCTTCGTCTTCCCTTTAGCGTTTGCAGGCTGTGTCGGCAGGTCAGGGGGTGCGAACACACGACCGCTGCGGGTCACGCCACTCAGCCTCGTGATATTGGTTACCTTGGCCGACAACGAGCTGATGTCGGTGGCTTCCTCCTTTCTTTCTCTTGGAGGCGCATACCTCCACAGAACTGCGTGGTTGTTTTGGTATGGAAACGGAATAGGTCTAACTAGCGAGGGGTATCAGGGTGTTTGCGGAGCTGCCTCTCTGGTGAAATATATCACCAAAGGCTTAGGCTTTCCAAGAATTTCCTCATCTGCAGACTGCATGCATATGTGCTGCTCTTCCTCCCCCTCATTGCTGACTTCCAGTCGGCCTTGGTCTATCATTCGTTGCAACAGGTCCTCCAAAGGCTTGGACCTGCACGGCCTACCCGACTCGACGACATTAACCGCTCCCCCTCCATCATTGGCAAGCAGGTTTGTTTTTAATTTGGTTCGGTCCTCTTGAAACATCAACCATTCGGCTTCTATCAAATGTTGGACCTTGTGTTTAAGAGCCAGACACTGCTCGGTGGAGTGACCCGGGGTTTTTCCATGGTATGCGCAGGTTGCGTCAGGGTTATACCACTTTGGGAAAGGAGGCTGGTAGATCTTTCTGGGAGATATCACAACCAGCTGGTTGGCGATGAGGGACGGCAAGAGGTCTTTGTACGTCATTGGGATCGGGGTGAATGTTGTCCTCGGGGGAAAGTTCCTTATCGCGTTGGAACCGGCGCCAAAGTGGGCATTGTCGGCCGGGCGAGTCGGGGTTGGAGCCGTAACTTGGGGGGTCTCCCTCTGGTTTGGCGGAGGCGCCCTAGCTTGTACTGGTGCTAAGTTGGAAGATTCCCCAGCGCGAGCTGAGAAGCTCGGGTGATGTTGTGCATACTGATGGGTACCGTGAGAGACCTGCGGCGGCTTGATCCATGCGGGCACTGAAGTGACGACATGGGTATCTCCTTCCTTCCTTTTTGCCCCAATTGCTCTGATCCTCCTAGCTTTGGTACTTGTGGAGGAGACGTAATCGAACTTCCCTCTCTTCAAGCCCACTTCGATTCTTTCCCCGATGAATACCAAGTCTGCGAAGCTGGAGGGCATGTGGCCCACTAATTTCTCTTTAAAGTACTCGCTTTCCTTTTTAACCATGTTTTGCAGTTGAGTCTGATCGGGAGCCATATCGGAATTGTACTGATATTGCCTAAGGATGGCAGTAATCAGATCCTTCCAAGTGCAGATGCGGGAAGCTTCCATATTAGTATACCAGATGACTGCGGCTCTAGCCAAGATGTCTTAGAAAAAGTGCATCAACAACTTTTCATCCCTAGAATGCGCCCCCATCTTGTGACAATACATCTTGAGATGGTTCTGAGGACAAGTCGTCCCTTGGTACTTGTCGAAATCAGGCACCTTGAATTTTGGGGGGATGACGACGTCCGGTACAAAGCAAAGATCCTCCATGTCCATGAACGGATAGTCGCCAAAGCCTTCAATAGCTCTCAATCTCTCTTTGATGAGATCGAGTTTCCTTTTTTCTTCCACTGCCAGGGGTGGTCCTTCTGTGGAAAAGAATATTGGTTGTGCTGGGAGGTTTCAAGGCTCCCCCGTGAGGTTAGGCTGAGGTAATGTGTTGGGTGCCGGCCCCTCGACGGGGACCGGGGGGTAGAAATCGATGTCTCCTTGGGCCTACTCTCTACGATCCTCGTGAACCTCGTCCAACTGTCGAGGAGGCTCTCCTTCAAGGATGGGGGAAAAGACATGACCCGTGTCATCACGCATGACTGGTGGCGTGTAATTAGGTGGTAATCCATAAGGGTAAGCCACTCGGTTGTATCCCAGATGGGGGTTGCTGATGTGCCCCAATGTGCTTCTTTCTCGTCAAACCTCGTTTGGGAGAGGATGGTGCACGGTAGCTGGGAGAGTTGGGTCTGCTTTGGCAGCCAAACTAACAGCGGCAGCGGTGGCCACGTTATTCTCCATTAGTTGTCTCATTCCTAGCATGGCATCCATCATGGAAGCCATTTGCTCTTTCAAATCCGACATGTCGGCTTTCATCTATTCCTGTATCTCCTTTTGGTCACCCATTGTCCTAGATTTGGATCTAGTGTGATAGGGATGCCTTGGGGCACGTTTAGTTATGGCGTTTTTCCTAAAAAACCAAATGTGAGGAGTACGTAAAGAAAAATGAATGCATGCTAGAGATAAAATGCGGGAGTGGTTTGATTCGCACTGATTTTTGGAGTAAAAACGCGGGATAAACTCATTTTATTCAGAAAGTTATAACTAGTCAAGATCTGAGTGACAATACAACCTTCCTAGCGGTTCCTAATTATATGGGTCATTTAGTCTATCATATGCTGACAATAGCTGAGAAGTCCGTGGATCTCCTCGGGGGCGGAGTAGGTTTCCGCCATTGCTTTGGCCTTGGCCAGCAATCGGGGAAGTTCTTGACTCCCGTTCAAAGTAAGAGCAAATCGGTCCATCGACATTATCGCCTCTTGATGTAACGAGTCAAACACCCTTCCTATAGCCTGTTTTTCCACGTACACTCGGGCATACTCGTCCGCCACTTTGTGTTCGTGGGCCGTGGCTAGATTTAATTCTTCTTGGTACTTGCTGATGATGGCTAACATGTTGGTCTCTGTCTCGCATAAATGCTGAGACAAGCTTCTCTTGGACCTTAGGCAAACCTTCAGCTCATCCTTCAAGATCAAACTGTCTACTCGTGATTGGTCCCTTTCCTCTCTCCGGAGCTTAAGCTCGCTGTTATTGCCCCACAGAGCCCCTCAGAATTTGTTCTGGCTGTGTTTATCACTTTTGGTCTCTTGTTCCAAGGCCTTGGTGGTAGCTATATTTACGTCTCTCAGTTCGACATTCTCTTTTTGGATCTTAAGAGATGCTGATTTGAACCTTTCTTTGACTGTTGGGGCTTGCTCGAGTTCTGCCCTAAGGGCCCGCACCTCTTCGTCTTCCTTCGGTGCTTCAACTTCCACCCATTTTGTGGTTCTCAAACTCGGGAGCCAATCCAAACCTTGCATGTGGGCTTTCAACCACCTACGGTAGCTGTCGATGGGCCCATTGTTACTGCCTCTGAGTTCCTTGTCCTTCTTTTGCAGCATCTTCCATGCCTTGCAGACCTTCTGAAGCGCCTCCACGTTGGTGTTATTGAAACCTCGTGCAATAATAGGTGCGAGCTCTTCCTCTAGTGGTGCCCCTCTCATAGGGTAGCCAAGTTGTCTTATAGCAAGAACGGGATTGTAACTGATGCAACCGCTTGTCCTCATCAAGGGAACATTTGGAAATCCTCCGCACGAAATAAGAACCCCAATTCTTCCTTCTTTCCATCGGGGGAACCAATTGACAGACGCTTCTTCTTTGCTTGCTAAGAGTCAGTCCCAACTTGCCTCTCTTTTCTCTGTGCATGAAGGGTGGCTTTCTAGCGGGCAAGCATGTCTCACCTCTTGGCGGAAAAGGTGTGAAACCAACCATACATAGAAGGCCGGAGTACAGCAAACAATCCTTGTACTGCTCTTTCTACATCTTCGGTCAAAGGTGTCATATAGATCGGCTAGGATAGCGACAACCGGGCGTTCCTTACGGTCATGAATGGCAAGAAAAGCGTCGATCGCTGCTAGGTCCACCAACCCATCCACATTTGGAAAGAGGACTCCACCACCATGGCTAGGTCCCAAATTTTACCATAAGCTTTGCGAAAAGCTTGTCGCTGGAGCTGACCCATCAACTGCCCTAACTCTTTCAGACTGGTGATTCCTAGTCTTTTGACCTTGACTTGATAGAACCTCTTTTTAAGCGAAGGCGCCTGACTCGATCCCATGTTTTACAAAGTGAAACAAAACCCAATGCGAATCAAAACTCCGACATCTATCATGGGTGGAATGGATGAATGCTTGAAGAAATGCATATGACACAGATACATTTTATGAATACGGGAGCCCGGGAAATTGTCCCCTTCTTAGATACAACATTTGGGCAGCATGGCGCCTGACGTATGTATTTAAGAAGGCGAAATGGACCCTCCGTCGGTTTGACAAAGTGAGGGGACCAAGACACAATTCGTGCATGATGCATATGCGGAAGGCACAAAACGGGGATGTACATAGTACGACAATATCCACAAACAAATATAAGCAAAGGCATACATGACATTTAGGACTACATGCATGACAGTGTTAAAGATGGCACACAGCGTGTTTGCTTTGTGCCCCTATTTTAGGGACCTACAAGGGAGGAAACTAAAAGGGCTTTTAGTGATAATTCCCAAGGTGGTCATATCTCTCTTGATGGTCTCTAGAGGTATCATCCCCTTCGAAGAACATATTGCGGCAGTAGGGACTACTAGCAACAATATGTTATCAAAGAGAAAACTCTAGATAAGGGTTCACTGTTATCAAGCAAGTCAGAGACCAAGAATGACCACAGATTCACCTCCATTCCTTATGTTTCCACGGACCCGGGTATAGGGCCCCTTTTCAACTCACCGTGTGTGCAAATAGTGTTGGTGTTTGTGTGCATCAAATGAATAAATATCTATCTCATGCATACCTTAAAAACACACTAAAAGCATCAAAGAGTTTATTTATACAAGGACATAAGGAAACAATAAAGAAAAAATGAACAAAGGAGAAGTCATGGTAAGGAATGCACACTGATTGATTGACCTAACTCTCTAAGAACAGTCCCAAGTGGAGTCGCCAACTGTCGCAACCTACCCTTCGGCGGGAGGGCGACGCGAGACCCACGGGGGCGTCTTACAAGAAAGGAAAATGCACGGAGGATATACATGGAGAATAAGATGAAGAACAAGGAATTGAAGAGAATTCACCAAACAAAAAGATAGAGGAAGCAAAAAAACATCACCTAGATGAAGATGCTCTTGATACCACATGATGCAAGCTCCATTGGAGCTTGTAGGCCTAGGATCTTCTTCATCAATGGATTCCTTTACTCCTTGGAAGATGAATGGCAGCAAAATGGAGAAGGAAGAGAGAGAGGAGACGCCACTTCAAGGAGAAGATAAGTCTAGAAGAAGCTCACCACCATAGGAGGCCAAGGATAAGAGCTTGGAGGAAGAAGGAGATGAATGAAGGGAGAGGGAGAGAAGAGCACGAAATTTTGTGCTCCAAATGAGCTTTGAAATCTGAAGTTTAATATTCAAATGATCAAAGTTGAAAAAAAAAATGCACACACATGACCTCTATTTATAGCCTAAGTGTCACAGAAAATTGGAGGGAAATTCAAATTTCACTTGAATTTGAAATTGAATTTGTGGAGCCAAACTTTGGAGCCAAAATTTCACTAATTATGATTAGTGAATTTTAGTTATGGTCCAGCCCACTAATCCAAGATCAATTCCAAGATTCTCCACTAAGTGTGCTTAGGTGTCATGAGGCATGAAAAGCATGAAGGACATGCACAAAGTGTGACTATATGATGTGGCAATGGGGTGTAGTAAGCAAATGCTCACCTCCCCCTCTAAAATTTAATTGGATTGGGCTTCTACCAATTCAATTAAATTTATTTCCAACCACACACATCAAATATCCACTTAGTGCATGTGAAATTACAAAACTACCCCTAATACAAAAACTAGTCTAGGTGCCCTAAAATACAAGGGCTGAAAAATCCTATATTTCTACGGTACCCTACCTACATTATGGAGCCCTAAATACAAGGCCCAAAAATAATGAAACCTTAATCTAATATTTACAAAGATAAGTGGGCTCATACTTAGCCTATGGGCCCGAAATCTACCCTAAGGCTCATAAGAACCCTAGGGCCTTCTCTTGCATCTCTGGCCCAATCTACTTGGAGTTTTCTATCCAATGCCCTTGCGAGGTAGGATTGCATCATTCCCTCCCCCTTGAAAAGGATTTGACCTCAAATCTCGAGGTTCTTGAAACTCTGGGATTTTTTTCTCATCACCTTTTTCTGTATTTTCATGTTGATTATTCCTACCAAAAAGTATGACAAACCTAAGGTGTCCCATATGAGTGCCTAAGTTTGTATTGAAACTAAAAATAAGAACAAACCTACCTAATGAGTCCCTATGTACACAAATCATGAAGATGTTGGGTGCACGAGTGATTTTACAAAAGAGTGTTGCACCACCCAAAGCATTCATCACACCACCTATTTTAGGGATTTGGTGCCTAATAATACCTATTTTGGGCACCAACAAAGCACAAGGATTTAATCTCTTGCGAACCAAACCCTCATCCAACAACTCCTTTACTTGAGGAATAAACTCAAGCCTAAGAGATGTGGCAATGCTAACAAGTGTCTTTTTACAAAGGAGAAAATGTGGAGGTTGTCTAAGAAGGGAAATTTCTTTAATATTTGTCTTTATTTCAAAATGTCTTTCCTTCTTAGCTAACCTCTTGGAGGAGACACTTACCTCCTTACACTCCTCCTTAACCATTAAAGGTTGTCCTTCTTCTTGGGGGTAGATCTCTTCACTAGATTCTTCCCCTTTTGCTTCTTCACTTTTACTAGAGGAAGGTGAAGTAGTAGCCTCATCTTGGCTACTATAAATGTCTTGGCCCCTCATAATCATTGTTTTCTTGGTGGGGCATTGAGAAGTAATGTGTCCTCTTCCAAGACATTTAAAGCACTTCATGGAGCTAGTCTTCTCTTGCATACTAGCCTTAAGGGGTTGCTTTTCTATTGTCTTCCCCTTATCATCTTTGGGCTTAGAAGGTCTCACCCCTAAGATTCCTTGACCTTGGTCTTTCTTTGGATAAGAGTGAGAGCCATAAGATTTTGAAGTAGACTTCCTTTTAAGTTGTTGCTCTACCCTTATTTCCCAATCTAAATTAGCCTCTACATTGTCCTTCCCATGGAAGTATGGGAGTTTAATGTTAACCTCTTGAGGCTCTCTTTCATTTTCTCTCCTATGGGAGTGAGGTCTAAGATGTGACCTATGCCTTCCTTCATAATAGTCACGAAGTTCTTCACTTAGGCTCTTGCAAGAGTTATGACTGCTATAGTAGACATGTTTTTCTCTTTTCATTTCTTTCATTATTTTTCTTCTTTCTTCCTCTCTTATTTTCTTTCTTTCATCTTGACTTATTTCTTCCACTCTTTTTTTACCTTTTTCTTTTCTCTCATGTTTTTCTTTCCACAACTTAAGGGATCTCAACTCATCTAATATCTTATACAAGGGGTCCTTAGGAGTAGAACCCTCACCATTAACACTAGATGAAGAATGAAGACTCATGTTGGTTCCTAAGTTATGGTTCTTTCTTGTTGGGGGTTTGAAAACAAAAGGTAAAAGAAACTATGGTTGAAACTAGCCAAAATAAACACTAAAATAGGTGTGAAAGATAAGGTAAAAACTAATTGGTAAAAGGCAAGCTATCTAGGTGGTTTGACAATGGAGGGTAAAAGAAATAAGCTATGAAAGTAAGCAAGAAATTAAAGTGCAAGAAATGCAAACTAGGCGGATCCTAAGAGTGTTTGGATGACCTCATTTAAGGTTCCCAACAAAACACTCACTATCCAAAGGGAAAATCGCCTAAAATTATTACACACAAATGGAATTAGGGTGACCTAGCGGAGGCTCCCAACTTACTTTCAATGAAAGGCCTTTTTGTTACAAAATTTGAAAGCAAAGCAAATTGCCAATTACAAAATTACAAAGAAAAAAAAAGTCCTCAATTGTGGTGGCTATTCTCTCTTTAGTGTTTCACTCAATTTGGAGTGCTTCTTAGTCCAATAGCTCTTAAGGTGGTTGGCCCCTTTCTTCTTGACTCAAATTCTTCAAGATATGGCACCAATCCTCCTTTCCAATTCCCTATATGGCAACTCACAACCAAGGAAACAAAGAGACAAGCAATAACCAAAGACAAAAAAAAATGAAATGAAAGCTAAACCAATAGAGTTTTAACAAGACAAATTTTCAAGGATTATTCAACAATTAAAGCAATGAAAATCACAAAAAAGCAAGCTAGGACTCAAAGAGAAACCTAGAATGGCTCTAAAGTAGAGTAGAAAAACTATAAAAAAAAAAAAGACTCAAGAAACCTATAGTTTTGGCACTTGTTTTCACAATAATTTTCAATTTAAATTTCAGAACTAGGATTGTTATAAAATAGGAACCAATTATAGAACAAATTTTGAGCCAAAACAACAAGCACACTTTCCTTTCACTTTTTTTTTCCTGGACACTGATTTGTCTGCCAACTTGTGCGATTTTTCATATTTTTTCCTTTAATCCAAATCGCTTGGTTCTTTTTTATAATTTTGGTCCAGATGTCTAGAAAATTCAGTAAAACTTTCAGCTCAAAAAACGTAGTGACCAATTCCCAGTAATTTATACAAGTTCGTATGTTCAAGCTGCCAGCACCAGCGATTTCAACCTAGAAATCAAGAGTAGTGTTTATGTTGCTTAAGGCTTGGATAGTTACAATTTGTGTTTTCTTATGCTCAATTATATTGAATAACACAATTCAAGAGAGCTTAAGACTTATTTTGATTCACAAATCCAGCCACAACTCAGCACCACGACTCAACTTCATCATAGCCATCATGTAGGAAACTTAGAAAAAAAAAAAGAGTTCAACAACAAGACTACTTCTAGGAATTGATTTAGAACATGTTATGAACTAAATAACATGCATGAATTAGACTCAAAATTCAAAAGATAGGCTAAGAATGACAAGAATACATGAACAAATGTATCTAGAATTCAATCAACAAAATAAAAATTCAACACAAACTTAGAACATAATCTGACAATTACTATGACTAAACATGACTCTAAGACAACATGGATTAAGTGATTTACACTTAGATTTTTGTGTTTTTTTTTCTAATCAATATTTTGGAAGAAAATTTAGATCTAAGGTTCAGCACAAGAATATTATGAATGCAAAATGATAGAACCTAAAATCAACACAAAAACATGATTCAAGAGTAGATCTACAAAATTTGAACCATAGAAATGCAAGAACAAGTGTAGATCTAAGATTTAATCAGTTTATTTTTTTTTTGAATCTACTCTAAACAGTACCAAACCACAAGACAATGGAGGATATACATGGAGAATAAGATGAAGAACAAGGAATTGAAGAGAATTCACCAAACAAAAAGATAGAGGAAGCAAAAAAACATCACCTAGATGAAGATGCTCTTGATACCACATGATGCAAGCTCCATTGGAGCTTGTAGGCCTAGGATCTTCTTCATCAATGGATTCCTTTGCTCCTTGGAAGATGAATGGCAGCGGAATGGAGAAGGAAGAGAGAGAGGAGACGCCACTTCAAGGAGAAGATGAGTCTAGAAGAAGCTCACCACCATAGGAGGCCAAGGATAAGAGCTTGGAGGAAGAAGGAGATGAATGAAGGGAGAGGGAGAGAAGAGCACGACATTTTGTGCTCCAAATGAGCTTTGAAATATGAAGTTTAATATTCAAATGATCAAAGTTGAAAAAAAATGCACACACATGACCTCTATTTATAGCCTAAGTGTCACACAAAATTGGAGGGAAATTCAAATTTCACTTGAATTTGAAATTGAATTTATGCAGCCAAACTTTGGAGCCAAAATTTCACTAATTTTGATTAGTGAATTTTAGTTATGGTTCAGCCCACTAATCCAAGATCAATTCCAAGATTCTCCACTAAGTGTGCTTAGGTGTCATGAGGCATGAAAAGCATGAAGGACATGCACAAAGTGTGACTATATGATGTGGCAATGAGGTGTAGTAAGCAAATGCTCACCTCCCCCTCTAAAATTTAATTAGATTGGGCTTCTACCAATTCAATTAAATTTATTTCCAAATATCCACTTAGTGCATGTGAAATTACAAAACTACCCCTAATACAAAAATTAGTCTAGGTGCCCTAAAATACAAGGGCTGAAAAATCCTATATTTCTAGGGTACCCTACCTACATTATGGAGCCCTAAATACAAGGCCCAAAAATAATAAAACCTTAATCTAATATTTACAAAGATAAGTGGGCTCATACTTAGCCTATGGGCCCGAAATCTACCCTAAGGCTCATAATAACCCTAGGGCCTTCTCTTTCATCTCTGGCCCAATCTACTTGGAGTTTTCTATCCAATGCCCTTGCGGGGTAGGATTGCATCACACGGACCCTAAGAGAATAAAGGTCATTCCTGATTGGCCCCCTCCACCAAGTATAAGGGAAATCTGGGGCTTCCATGACTTAACAAACTTTTACAAAAGGTTTGCCCCATATTTTTCTATACTTGTAGCACCACTCATGGGAAGATGTCCATGAAAGGGGTTTTTAGACCTTACCCTACTCTAACATACCCAACACCACTAATACATATGTTTTTTTTACAGGTGTCGAGGGAAGGAGCCTAGAGTATGAAGAACCTCAGGATTTAAGGTCAAATCCTTTCCAAGGTGGAGGGGATGATGAAATCCTACCCCCCAAGGGTATTGGATAGAAGACTCCAAGAGGCTTGGGCTAGAGCTACTAAAGAAGGCCCTAGGGTTCTTATGAACCTTAGGGTAGATTTTTGAGCCCATGGGTCAAGGTTGGATCCATTCTTCTTTGTAAATGTTATAATTGGTTTTTCCTTCTTTTGGGCCTTGTATTTTGGCCATTCTAGTAGTATAGGGTTTTAGCCTTGTATTTCAGGGCATTTTGAGTAGTCTTTGAAATAGGGACTTTTTTTATATTTTCATGTATTTTGGCATGGGGGTGAGCTTAGCTATTATAGGGGGTGTATGTAGCTAAGCTCTAACTTCTTTAGGAATCTTCTCAAGGAAGCTTCTCAAGGAGGTGAGCTTAGTTATTAGAGGGGTGTGTGTAGCTAAGCTCTAGCTTCTCAAGGAAGTTTTCTCAAAGAAGCTTCTCAAGGAAGTTTTCTCAAGAAAGCTTCTCAAGGAAGCTACCTAGTCTATAAATAGAAGCATGTGTAACACTTGTTGTAACTTTGATGAATGAGAGTCTTGTGAGACACAACTCAAAGTTCAACTTCTCTCCCTTTTTCTTCCTTCAATTTCGTGCTCCCCCCTCTCTCTTTCTCTCCCTCTTTCTTTTCCTCCATTGAAGCATCCTCTCCAAGCTTCTTATCCAAGGCTCATCTTGGTGGTGAAGCTCCTTCTTCCATGGCTTATTCCTTAATGGATGGCGCCTCCTCTCACCTCTTTTCCTTTGTCTTCCGCTGCATCTCCATGGTGTAAAATCACCATTAAAGGACCCCATTGAAGCTCAAAGATCCAGCCTCCATAGAAGCCCCACAAGCAAGCTTCCATCATAAGCGTTGGTTAAGTTGTTTTTATCCTTATTTGCAAGATATATTTTGACTGAACAAAAGTCGTTTTAAGGCGTTGCACCATTTAAACGATATTTTGATTCTTTTTGAGTTGATTTTAGCCTTAGTTTCACTTTGGTTTCTAGAAAGTAGTGACAAAGTTATGCGTTGGCTTTAGGCTTTCAAAAGTCCACATTTTCACCAAATAAAAGCAAAGAGGATCATTCAAGGCATTGGACCTTAAAATGGTTTTTAGGTGATGACAAAAGCTTGATTTGTGAGTTGATTTTAGCCTTAGTTTCACTTTGGTTATTAGTCAATTCGATTAAGAAAGAAAATCCCAAAGAAAAAACATCCGATTGATTTTTTTGATTATTTTATTTAAAGATATTTTTTTATTATTATATTATTATTTTGCCTCTTTTTTATTTTAAACGTGGTTACAGCGTGAAAGATCGGTCGGATTTTTTTCTAACGGAGATTAAAAGTTATTACAACTCAAATGATCGGTGCAAATTTCTTTTATTTTTTATTAGATGAGAAAACGACTTAAATAAATGATTAAAGCACGTCAAAAGGGGGAACGAAAAGCAAACAAAATAAAAATAAAAGCACGCGAAGCAAGTGGGGACCCCTAAGGGCACATAGAATGAATTGAAAGGTTCGATTTCGGGAACTTACCGGTTGAATACCGAAGAACGACGAAGAAAGAACGAAGAACGATGAATAACGGTGGAAAATCTTCACAAAATCGCCCACGGAAACGTCTCGGAAGCGTTGCGGAAGTGCCTCGGCTTGGATTTTCTTCACGGAAACAATTTTTCTCACTAATTTTAAGTGAATATTAGATACCAGGAGGGTTGAACGAATTTGCTCTACCCTCTTTCCCATATTTATAGGGGAAAAGGGGGACGTGGTTGCCGCCAAACTCGCCCAGGCGAGCTGGGTTGCTTCCACCAGAAGGCACCGCCTTCTGTTGGAACATCTTGGAAGACCCAAGTGGGCCTGATTGCTATTAGCACACCCCTGTTTACTAAATACACCCCCATTTGCTCTTTTTTGCTGATTCTTTTTCCGTAACGTTACGGAACTTTACGAATTACATAACGATACTTGTTTTCTTTCCGTAATGTCACGAAACTTTACGGATTATGCAACCATCCCCCCTTTGACTTCTGAAATGTTACGAAACTTTATGGATTGTGCAATAATGCTTCCTTTCGACTCCTGACATGTCGCGGAACTTCACGGATTGCCTAACGATGGGTGTCAAGTACCTCGAAACGGTCAAGCGAAGGTCGCATCCCACCAAACAGATGGTCCACGGACGAAATTAGGGTATGACAGCTGGCTTTGTGCTATTTTCTTTTATAACATATTTTAATAGTCATTATGTCTTTAGTCATTTACGCTTTCAAAGACTACAATGTCTTCATTTACATTTCAAAGACTTCAATGTCTTCTATCTTTTACATTTACAAGACTTCAATGTCTTCTGTCTTTTCCACTTTATAAGACTTCAACGTCTTCTGTCTTTTATAGGACTCAATGTCCTTGTCTTTGTGCTTCTTAGGACTCAACATCCTCTATTCCTATGCTTTGAAACAAAATGAAAAAAAAGAACTTCAAATGTCTTCCGCTCTACAGGACTTCAATGTCATTCGTTTTACGTTTGATAAAACTTCAATGACCTCATGTTTTTTCGGTTTCACATCCTTGGTTTTTGCTAGTTGCCTGACCGAATAGCAAGATCACTCGAACGAAATTAGTGTCCTTATGTTTACTTCCCCTTTATTTCCAATAAAAGGTAAGTAAAGAGGGGCAACTGACATACCCTAATTTCGTCTGGGGACTACCGTTCGTTGATCTTTTGATTCTTGCTAGTTGACGTACGATGTTGAATGCCAATTACAGTGCAAAGCAACGAACCAAAAAGAGGGACAAAAGGGTCTTTTCATTGAGTTTCCTGAACCCTAGCTCACCCAGGCTAGCCTTTGGCTCGCCTAGGCTCCCAAATTACTTCAGGGTGAAGGAACCAGCTCACCTGGGCGAGCTGCTGCTCGCCTGGGTGAGTTAGTTACTTTAGGAGTAAGCATCAGCTTGCCTGGGCGAGCTACCATTGCCCCAAGTGCCCATTTTCCTATAAAAAGGCATGCTAGGGAGGCTGAGGAGGGGTTCCAAGGTCCAGAGGGTGAGGAAATTGAGAGAAGAGAGAAAGAAGAAGAAGAAAAAGAGGAAACGAAGCCGAGGCGCCACCGAATCGCGACCGTGATCAATCCCTACATCATTTGTTGTTCTGTGTTCTTCGTGCGACCATCGTTTAGTTTTATTTTTAAAGATTTGAATGTGATCTATGTACCCTTAGGGGTCCCCTTTGTTGTTTTGTGCACATTCATCTTCTCCATCTATCATCGACAATCTCTTTTTCTTTGTATAGCTCAATCTTAACCAATCATTAGTGCCACAAAGTTGTCTTCTAAAGACATTGAAAGTTAATAAAACCAAAAATAAAACCAACTCATAACTAACTTCATTTCATCAAATATCATTTGAGATCCTTCCAAGGTCCAACGCCTTAAATGACTCTTTGTTCGCAATTAAAATAAATATTTCAAAAACATAAAAATCAATTTAACACACAAACTTTCAGACTTAAAGATCATTACCAGATGATGTGATCCTGACTAGGAGCGGATCACTTGATAAAGGTATGGAAGATTTGGATGACGCCACTTCCGGTGAAGAAAGATAAGTCAGGGTAGACGCCACAAGGATTACCTAGATAAGTCTGAGATTGGTTCAACAAGGAACCCAGAGAGAAGCTCTCACCAAATTTTATGAAAATGCCAAAAGTTCTTTTATTGAAAACAAAAACCAATACTTATAGTCTATCTGAACAAAAAGATAAAAATAGACATGGACCTTCAAAACAGTTTGGGCCAAAAAAATTATAAATAAAAAAAATAGAACATATTTATTATGGGCCTTCAAATTAATTTGGGCCTTCAGCAACAATTAATAGTCTTGATAGTGTCTCTGCCTCTGGGCCTTCATCCTTCTCCACTCGGGGGCTTTGTCCTTCCCCACTTGGGCCTTCATCCTTCTCCACTTGGGCCTTTAGCCTGTATTTGGCCAGTTTCAGGATTCTCATCATTCCCCCCTTCTTGGAAAACATTTGCCCTCAAATGTCCAGGATCATCATCGGGTTCAAGTACCACTTCCTTCCTTTTCTTGTTTGCTTGCTTGGCATAGTGATCGAGGTCGTACCCGAATCAAATAAACATTAAAATGCAGTAACTAGGAAGTGATCCTAGGTCGCTTCCCAACGAGCAATGATAAACCAAATGTTCATAATATACTAGCAGTAACAGTAACAATGGGGGGGGGGTTGTTTGTTGTGTGAATTAAAGAACAAGCAAACTGGAATACAAAATTAATAATAGTAAAAACGTGTTGTTTCCTCTGATTCAGAAGCCATTCTCTTGTCCTAGGTTATGAAGAATTCGTCCCTAACAGTTAACCACTTAATCCAACCCTATTTTAATTTACTAAGCGAAAATCAATTTATGGTTGTCAATATGTGATTAAGCAACACATACACCAATTAACCCCTTGTTCATTAAGCACGAACGCAATTTAAGCACAGAGGCAATTAATCGAACACGAAGCGTGCACAGATTAACAGAACGCGTGTGGGTTAATTGGTGAAAGGAAAACTGCCAGTAAGCTACATTATAAACAGAACCTCAAAGAGAGTTAAGCTTCGTCCTCAGAAGGAAACAACACCAAAAATTTAGCCTTCCATAATTTCAACCAAGAACAGAAAACACAATTGAAGCTAAAGGCAGAAATGTAAATGAAACTGGAAATAGAAATGAGAATGAAACTAAAGCAGAAACGTAAATGAAACTAAAGGCAGAAGAAGAAATAAAAACAAAATTGTAATTAGAAGCAGAGAATCAAAAAGTGCATTGCGTGAACAGTAACAATAAGCTTAAAAAAACGTAAAACCCTAAACCCTATGCTCTGAATAATAGTCTAACAAAATAGCCTTGCACGAATCCGAAGGCTGCTATTTAAAAGAGTCACTCAAAGTCACTGGGCCCTATTACATTATTCTGGCCCAAAACGAAATAAGCACTGAACAACATAAAATAAAATTGCAATCTCCTAATTAGAAATTAACTAAGGTAAGCATTGCATTATTTGCCCTCTTCAAGTCCACAACCAAAGTCTGGATTAAGCCCCATGCTTCATTAATTCCTGAAATTAGATTAAAAACATCAAATTAGCTGAATGAGCCCAAATAATAAAACTGCCTAATTAATTTGACAATTAAGACTAATCAGTAATTAAAATGGTGCAAAAAAGGGTTAAGAAATAGGAGAAAATAATGGCACATCACATTGCTTTCATTCTTCTTTGCAATTTGCACTTTCACTTGGTCATACAATCTTTTCACATACTCAACTTTGGCATGTGCATCCTTATGCTGAGTCTCTTGGGGGTTGCCATTGTAAGTTGGCCTATTAGGCAATGAAGCTGCTGGAAGGAGATCAACTTGATGTTCTATGCTTCTTGAAAGTGGCAGTCCATGAGGAATCACCTTGGGAAAGATATCTTCAAATTCCTGCAATAAGGGTTGAACACTAGGAGAAACATAAATAGTTAATTGATTAGAATTGTCACTCTCTCTCTCTTGTGTATCACTCCATCTCTCAAGTGTATCACTCTTCCTTTTTCTATTCCTCTGTGGTTCCTCACTATTGTCTTTCTCTTGTTCTCTCTTTTCTCTCCTTCTGATTTGGTCATCTCACACTTCTCTGAGGGATAGAGGTTTAAGAATAATTTTCTGGTCATAGTGCTAGAAAGAAATCTTGTTGGTGAAGCCATCATGCACTGCTTTGGTGTCCTCTTCAATGTTGGCCCTCACTAGTGCCAACTCCATCTCCTTGTCCTCAACAATCAAACTTCCCTGGGATAACCTCTGGAGTTTCTGTCGCATGGTTCTACTATAGCTAGTTGGAACATACCTCTTTCGTATAACCCTTCTCATCTCAGTCCATGTATCTATCTCCCGCCCTTCTTCTCTCTTCATCTCTCTTTGATTTTTCTTCCACCAAACAAGGGCATAGTCTGAGAATGTAGCTGTTGCTAACTTCACCTTCTGCTCTTCAAGATAATCATTGTAGGAGAATGCATGCTGAATCTTCATCTCCCAGTCAAGGTAGGCGTCTGGGTCACTCCTGCCTTTAAAAGAGAATACATTGAGTTTTACTCCCTCTATTCGGTTCGATCCATCATCGACCCTTCTGTTGCCACCATAAGGTCTCCCAGCATTTGGATTCATTTGGTGCTCTAGTCCTTCTATTCGTCTATAGAGCTCTTCATTGTTACAGTTCAACAAACGTTGCATTTGTGTATGTAGAAGCAAAGCTTCATGATGAGTCAAAGGTGATTCAAAGGTGTTTTGATGATAACAATGATGATAACAAAAGATGATGACAAAGGTGATGACAAAAAGCTCAAAGATCAATCAAAGAACAACTCAAGTGAATCAAGAACAATTCAAGAGTTCAAGATAAGAATCAAGAAGAATTCAAGACTCAAGAAGAAAGTTTAGAGTCAAGAATCAAGATTCAAGGTTCAAGATCTCAAGAATCAAGATCAAGATTCAAGACTCAAGATTCAAGAATCAAGAGAAGGCTTAATCAAGATAAGTATGAAAAGTTTTTCTCAAAAATTGAGTAGCACATGATTTTTCTCAAAACATGTTTAGCAAAGAGTTTTTACTCTCTGGTAATCGATTACAATGTTTTGGTAATCGATTACCAGTGCCTTTGAACGTTCAAATTCAAATTCAAATGTGAAGAGTCACATCCTTTCACATAAAAGCTTTGTGTAATCGATTACATTGATTTGGTGATCGATTACCAATGATTGTTTCTGAATAAAATCAAAATATGTAACTCTTCAAATAGTTTTTGACTCTTTCAAATAGGTTTTTAAGTTTTTCTAAAAGTCATAACTCTTCTAATGGTTGTCTTGACAAGACATGAAGAGTCTATAAAAGCAAGGCTTTGTTTTGTATTTTTAATCATTCATTCAATCAATCTTGAATACTTTTCCAATCAATCTCTTACAATCCTTTACAAGCCTTGAATCTCTTTGAACTTCTTCTTCTTCTTTGCACCAAAAGCTTTCTAAAGTTTTCTGGTTTTCTAAACCTTGAAAACTTGTGCTATTCATCTTTTCATTCTCTTCTCCCTTTGCCAAAAAGAATTCGCCAAGGACTAACCACCTGAATTATTTTTGTGTCTCTCTTCTCCCTTTTCCAAAAGAGCGAAGGACTAACCGCCTGAATTCTTTTGTGTCTCCCTTCTCCCTTGTCAAAGAATTCAAAACGACACAGTCTGAGAATTCTTTTGATTCTTCCCTTTCCCTAATACAAAAGTGTTCAAAGGACTAACCGCCTGAGAATTCTTTTGTATCCCCATTCACAAAGTATCAAAGGTTTAACCGCCTGAGATCTTTGTCTTAACACATTGGAGGGTACATCCTTTGTGGTACAAGTAGAGGGTACATCTACTGGGATTTGACTAAAAACAAGAAAGGGTACATCTCTTGTGGATCAGTTCTAGTGGAGGGTACATCCACTAGGGTTTCAAAGAGAACAAGGGAGGGTACATCCCTTGTGGATCTTTGCTTGTAAAAGGATTTTTACAAGGTTGAAAGAAATCTCAAGGACTGCAGGTCACTTGGGGATTGGATGTAGGCACGGGTTGTTGCTGAATCAGTAAAAAAACTCTTGTGTGTTTGCCTCTTTCTTCCCTACTCTTTTACTTTCCGTTGTGCATTTTAATTTCTGCATTTACTTTTGGTTAAGTTTCTCTTCTACTCCTTATTCTCTTAACAACATAAGTAAAAGCCTTAGAAGAGTAAATTTATAATTAGTAAAGGTTTAGAAATAGTTAATTCAACCCCCCCTTCTTAATTATTCTGAGGTCACTCGATCCAACAGTGTAGTCATCGCGTCCAGTAATAAGCGCTGAGACCTGTCCAGTTGATGATATACACCACCATTGTCACCAGCTCCTGCCATGATTAAGGAACAAAGCATTTTGCAGTAATTTAAAAAAAAGATTCAGGACCTCACCACACTCTACTCACGTGTTCCTCTCTTTGATGGTAGTTCACTCATGTTTGATGCTCTCAATATAGGCTGTTGTGTGATGTTTTAACTCTTGCCTTTTACCACTCACTCCCTCTTAAGTTCCTGGATGAATCAAATTGGACACACAAGGTATATAACAGGAAAGACAGTTTAATTATCACAGACTGTGTAGCAGATTTAATTTGGATAACAAATCAGATTTGATTTTGGTTAATAGATTAGACTTGATTTGGATTTAGATTTGATTAACAGATTAGACTTGATTTGGATAGAAGATTGGATTTGATTTTGATAACAAATTAGACTTGATTTGAATAGCAGATTGGATTTGATTTGGATAACAGATCTGATTTGGATATCAAATTTTGATTTTATTTGATTTGGATAACAGATAGAATAAACAAGGAAGATAATGAATAAGATAATAGATAAGATAACAGATAGAATAAAAAAGATTTGAATAACAGACTTGCCAAACAAAAAAAACGCCTCTAACTGCCTTAATTTCGTGTTCAAAGATCAAACACCCACTTTCTTTTCTTTTTCTTTCTTTCTTCTTTTCTTCTCTTTTTTTTTTCAAAATTTCTGCAACTTTTTTTTTAACTTGAAACAGAGTTCAAACAGATTTTTTTTTACACAAAGTCTGAAAGAAACAAGAAACAAGAACAAGAACAAAAACGTGAGAAGAACAAGAACAAGACACGAACCAGGACAAATTACAAAGAAAAAAAAATTGGATAGTGTGATACCCTAATTTCGTCCGGGGACCTTTGCTTGATGACATGTGACTTTTATTTGGTCCTTGTAAGGTGCTTGGCACCCATCATTAGGCAATTTGTGAAATTCCGGGACATGCCGGAAAACAAAAGAAAATATTGATGCACAATCCGTAAGGTTCCGTGACACACCCGAAGTCAAATGGAAGCATCGTCACACAATTAAGTGAGGTTCCGTAACATTCCGTAAGTCAAAAAGGGAATGATTATGTAATCCACAGGGTTTCGTAACATTACGGAAGGAAAAATCGTTACGAAATTCATAAGTTTCTGTAACTTTACGAAAAAGGAATCACAAAAAAAAAGCAGAGGGGGTGTACTTAGTAAAAATGGGGGTGCAAATAGCAACCAGGCCCACTTGGGCCCTCCAGAAGGATGTTGCTTCTGGAGGAAGCAACCCTGCTCGCCTGGGCGAGCTGGGCAGCAAGCATCTCCCCTATTTTGCTATAAATAGGGGAGGAAGTGAGAAGGAAAAGGGTTCAGCCCCTTAGGCACTTATCTCTCTTTCGAATTTGCTTGGAAAAATTGTTTCCGTGAAGAAAATCTAAGCTGAGGCGCTTCCGAAACATTTCCGTAACGTTTTCCGTGAAGAATTTCGCAAAGGTTTCAACCGTTCTTCGACGTTCTTCATTCGTTCTTCATCGTTCTTCGATCTTCAACGGGTAAGTACCTCGAACCAAGCATTTCGATTCATTCTATGTACCCGTGGTGGTCCACATTGTGTTTCGTGTATTTTTATTCTCGTTTCATTTACTTTTTATACCCCCTTTTGACGTGCTTAAGCCATTTTATTTAAGTCATTTCTCGCTTAACCTAAAAATAAAATAAATTTCCACCGATCGTTTGAATTGTATTATCCGTTAATTTCGGTTAAAATGAATTCCGACCGTTCGGTCGTGCCGTAACCACGTTGGAAATCAAAAAAAGAGGTGAAATAATAATATAATAACAAAAAAATATACCTTTTAGTAAAATAAAGCGGAAAATCAATCAGACGTTTTCTCTTTGGGATTTCTCATTTCTTAATCGAATTGACTAATAACTAAAGTGAAACTAAGGCTAAAATCAACTCGCCTAATCAAGCTCGTCCACAAAAATAGGTTTTTGAAGTTTGTCATTTCAATTTCTCACTAAGTAAAAATGGATCATTTTCAAGGACCAGTGCCTTAAAATGACCACCTTTTAAGTAAAAAAGAATCACTTGATAAAGAAAGAACTACGTAGGTCTGATTTCCTCATCGCAAATTGAGGAATACGTAGGAGCAAAGGGAAACACCCTTGTTGACCACAAAAAAGGAAAAATATAAAAAGGGTATAAAGGATATAAGGACATCAAAGGGAACTAAAAATCAAAGTCATGTTTGCACATTTGATTAAAGGCTGCCGTCCCTTGTGACAGACGTGTGGGGTGCTAATACCTTCCCCGCGCGTAAATACAACTCCCGAGCCTTTCACTTAAAATGTTCGTAGATCGCGTCTTTTCCGGTTTTTCCGACGTTTTCCTCAAATAAATGTTGGTGGCGACTCCGCGCGTATTCCTTTTGTGGAACACGCATCCCGCGAGTCACACGTCGCCCTCCCGCCGAAGGGTAGGTTGCGACAGTTGGCGACTCCACTGGGGATTGTTTTTAGAGAGTTAGGCCATTTAATCTTGTGCAATGTTTTATCGTGACCAACACTATTTGCACACACTGTGAGTGAAAAAGGGCCCTATACCCGGGTTCATGGGAACATAAGGAGCGGAGGTGAATCTGTGATCATGCTAGGTCTCCGACTTGCTTGATTACAGTGAACCCTCATCTAGAGCTTTTCTCTTTGAAAACTTATTGTTGCTAGTAGTCCCTACTGCTGCAATATGTTCTTCGAAGAGAATGATACCTCTAGAAACTATCAAAAGAGATATGACTACCTTGGGGGTTATCACTAAATGCCTAGTTAGTTCTCTCCCTTATAGGTCCCTTAAATAGGGGGGCACGGAGCGAATACGTTGCGTGCCATTTTTCACAACTGCCATGCATAAGTATCATATACCCTTTTGCTTATGTTCAGTGAATATTGTCATAATATGTACATTCCCGCATTGTGTCTTTTGCATAGGCATCGCATATGGGTTCTGTCTTGATCCCTTCTGTAAACAAACCAACGGAGGGTCCGTGTCGCCTTCTTAAAAACGTACGTTGGGGCACTTTGCTACCCCTAGACGTTGTATCTAAGAAGGGGACAAATTCCCCGGACCCCCGCATTCCTAGATTGCATCTGTGTTATATGCATTCCTTCATGCATTCATCCATTCCACCCATGAGATATCGGAGTTTTGATTTGCACCAGCTTTTTGTCTCACTTTAGTAAGCATGGGGACAAATCAAACCGGCAAGAGGTTTTACCAAGTCAAGGTTAAAAGCCTAGATACCACCAGCATCAAGGAATTAGGGCGGTTGATGGGACCTCTCCAAATGCAAGCCTTCCGCAAGACTTACGGAAAGATCTTAGAGTTGACCTTCGCAGAGGTATCCATAGAAGCCATTGCATCACTCACCCAATACTACGACCAACCTTTGAGATGCTTCACATTCGGAGACTTCCAATTGGTACCAACCATTGAAGAATTTGAGGAAATTCTAGGGTGTCCTCTCGGGGAAGAAGACCATACCTCTCCTCCGGGTGTCTCCCTTCTTTGAGCAGAATTGCAACTGTGGTCAAGGATTCAGCAAGAGGTTTGGACCGCATAAAACAGACTCGGAATGGCATAGCGGGCCTACCACGAAGGTACCTAGAAGACATGGCGAGGGGTATGGCCAATCAAGGAGATTGGGTCCCGTTTGTGGATGTGTTAGCTTTGCTAATTTTTGGGTCGTCCTCTTCCAAACGTGGATGGTTTGGTGACCTAGCAGCAATCGACGCTTTCCTTGCATACCACCATAGCAAGGAAAGTCCGGTGGTAGCTGTCTTGGCAGATTTATTTGACACATTTGACCGAAGGTGCGAAAAGAGTAGCGCACGGATCATCTGTTGCTTGCCCACCCTCTGTGTTTGGTTGGTTTCGCACTTGTTCCAACAAGACACAAGGCATCCATGTCCGCTCCTGAGCCATCGCTCGTGTACTGAAAAAGAGGAGAATAGATTGGGACCAGCTTTTGGCTGGGATAGGAGGTATAGAACAATCAATTGGTTCCCCCGATGGAAGGAAGGAAAGGAAGGAGTCCTTTTCTCATGTGGAGGATACCCAAACATTCCGCTGGTAGGAACGAGGGTTGTATTAACTACAATCCCGCGCTCGCTATAAGACAACTAGGGTACCCCATGAGGGGAGCACCGACGGAAGAAAGCATGTCTCCTTTCATTGTGATGGATTTCGGCGCACAAAATTTCAAAGCTATACAAAGAATCCATAAGGCATGGGAAACCCCGTTAAAGAAAGATCAAGAACTTAGGGGCATTCGTAATGGCATCATTGGTGGGTACCATCAATGGTTAAAAGTTCATATACGAGGTTTAGATTGGCTCACCAAGTTAAAAGTCGTCAGCGAAGAAAGTTTTGAAGCACCAGAAGAGGACGAAGAAGTCCAAGCTCTCAAAAGCGAGTTAGGAAAGGCGAAACTTGCCAAGGAGAAGTTCAATTGGCCGCTACACACATTCGGAAGGAGTGTGCCGGGTTACGAGAAGAGAATGCCACTACCGCAAGAGCCCTTGAACAAGAGACCAAGAGGCTCGCAAGGAAGAGTATGGCCGAAATAAATTCGCGGAGCTCTGTGGGGTAGCAAACAATGTACTCAAGCTGCGAAGGAAGAGAGGACCAGTCGCGAGCACATAGCGTAGTTTTGAAAGAGAGTTAGTTGCCTGTTTCAAGGTCCAGAAGAAGCTTGTCTCAGCGTTTATGCGAGACGGAGACCAACATGCTAGCTATCACGCCAAGTACCAAGAAGATTTAGGTCGAGCCACGGCCCACGAGCGTAGGGTCGCGACGAGTATGCCCAAGTATACGCAGAAAAAGAGGCTAGAGGAAGGGTGATCGACTCTTTACACCAAGAGGCAACCATGTGGATGGATCGGTTTGCTCTTACCTTGAACGGGAGTCAAGAACTTCCCCGTTGTTAGCCAAGGCCAAGGCGATGGCAGACACCTACTCCGCCCCCGAAGAGATTCATGGGCTTCTCGGCTATTGTCAGCATATGATAGACTTAATGGCCCCACATAATTAGAAATCGTAGGAAACTTGTATGGTCTCTCAGACCTTGACTAGATACGACTTTCTTTTTGAATAAAATGAGTTGGTCCCATGTTTCTACTCCAAAAAGCTTGTGCAAATCAAATCACTCCTACATTTCATCTCTAGCATGCATTTTCTTTCTTTACCCACTCCTCACGTTTGGTTTTTTAGGGAAAACACCATAACTAAACGCGCCACAAGGCAATCCCTATCGCACCAGATCCAAATCTAGAACGATGGGTGATCAAGAGGAGACACAGGAACAGATGAAAGCCGACATGTCGGCTCTGAAAGAACAAATGGCCTCCATGATGGAGGCCATGTTAGGTATGAGGCAGCTCATGGGAGAAGAACGCGGCCACCGCTGCCGCTGTCATTCGGCTGCCAAAGCAGACCCGACTCTCTTGGCAACTGCGCACCATCCTCCCTCAAACATAGTAGGACGGGGAAGGGACATGCTGGGGCACGACGGCAACCCTCACATGGTGTCATACCCTAATTTCGTCCGGGGACTTTGCTCGATGACGTGCGACCATTCTTTGGTCCTCGTGAGGTGCTTGGCACCCATCATTAGGCAATTTGTGAAATTCCAGGACATGCCGAAAAACCAAAAAAAATATTGATGCA
>NW_021144495.1:0-41454 GCF_004193775.1 Glycine soja
GCTAGACAACTTATTTTCTCTTTTTCTACCTTTTTTCCTTACTTGCTTTCTCTCTTTTTTTTCTTATCTGCTCTCCTTTCTATTTCATTTTCTTTTCTTTTCTATTTTTATTTTTATCATGATTTTTTTTGTTTATTTTACATATATACTTTTGGACGATGTTCCTAAACGAAGAACTCTACACGGTTCCAGAATTTCAAACATCATTGATAGTAGTGATATATAAATACTAACGCAACAATCTAAACAAAAATGTATGCGCTGTACAAATGACAATCGAAACAACAAAAACAAACGCCATGACCTAGAATGTTTGACGCTCCGTCAAACTATACAGTCCATTTGTCCCGATCTTCGTCCAACTTTTCCTCGAACAAGGCCATGATGTCCTCATCCGGGAATTCCGGATGCATGGGCTGGTAGTCGTTAAGAGGCTGTTGAGCCAAATAATCTGCCAAAGCGCCTCCTTTTATCGCCTTTTGGGTGACGTAGACTATATCAAACTCAGATAGCAAGACTTGCCACCGGGCGATTCGTCCTGTAAGAGCTGGCTTTTCAAAGATGTACTTAACCGGGTCCATTTTGGATATCAACCAGGTAGTATGACTCAGCATGTACTGCCTTAGGCGATGGGATGCCCATACTAAAGCACAACACGTTCTTTCGAGCAAGGAGTAATTCATCTCACAAGTCGTGAACTTCTTACTTAGGTAGTAAACAGCGCGCTCTTTCTTCCCGGATTCGTCATGTTGCCCCAGCATACACCCCATTGACTCGTCCAAGATTGTCATGTACAAAATGAGAGGCCTTCCAGGTACTGGTGGCATAAGCACGGGAGGATTCATTAGGCACTCTTTGATCCTTCCAAAAGCCTCTTGGCAATCCTCATTCCACCGGTCAGTTTGGTTTTTACGCAAGAGTTTAAACAACGGCTCACAAATGGCGGTGAGCTGCGATATGAATCTGGCAATATAATTCAAGCGCCCCAGGAAACCTCGGACTTGCCTCTCTGTACGGGGTTCGGCATCTCAAGGATAGCCTTCACTTTTTCGGGGTCTACCTCTATCCCTTTCTGGCTTACAACGAAACCAAGCAATTTCCCTGATTTGACCCCAAAGGTACACTTAGCGGGGTTCAACCTTAATTGATATTTCTTAAGCCTTTCGAACAATTTCCGCAGGTTGACAAGGTGTTCTTCCTCAGATTTAGATTTAGCAATTATGTCGTCCACGTAGACCTCGATCTCTTGATGCATCATATCATGGAACAAAGCTACCATGGCCCGTTGATAAGTTGCCCCGGCATTCTTGAGTCCAAAGGACATCACCTTGTAACAGAACGTTCCCCACAGGGTGACGAAAGTAGTCTTTTCCATATCCTCGGGCGCCATCTTTATCTGATTGTAACCAGAGAAACCGTCCATGAAGGAAAATAAAGCGAAATTGGCCGTGTTATCTACGAGGATATCGATGTGTGGTAAGGAAAATTGTCCTTGGGACTGGCCCGATTCAGGTCCCGATAATCTACACACATTCGTACTTTCCCATCTTTTTTAGGAACTGGTACGATGTTGGCAACCCATTCTGGATACCGAGCGACGGCCAGAAATCCAGCGTCAAATTGCTTCTTCACTTCTTTTTTATCTTCAAGGATGTTTCGGGCTTCATCCTCCTCAATTTCTGTTTTACCGGGGAACACCCGGGATTTAGAGGTAATCGGTGCTGCACAATGTCAGAACTCAAACCGGGCATATCTTGGTATGACCAGCAAAGATGTCTGGTAGTCTTTTAGCAGGATTATTAATTCTTCACGGATAGGTGCGGTAATGCCTGTACCTATCTTTACCTCCCTCTTTCCCACTGCCAAATCCTAAGTCTACTAGCTCTGTTTCTTCTTGATGAGGCCCCATTTCTTGGTCCTCATGGGCGACCATTCTTTCTAGTTCCGAAGGAAAGTCCCACATCCTCATCTCCTTCATCTTCCGTTTGATTCATTTCTTGCTCGAAGTTGATAGACGGGTCCCAGGTATTAGTACCTTCGGGGGACTCGTCATCGAATCTGCCGTTTTAGAAAAAGAAGTAAACATGCAAATGAATGAGAATGGGTAGAGACCAGGAACAGATGAAGAAAGATCCTTGTATTATAAATTCAAAAACAAAAGACACAAAGCCTTAACAAAATGAAAACTCTAAAGCCTAGGCCCAACTATAGAGCTTTTAAAACCGTAAAGGTTTACATTATGCTTGTTGCGTAAATGCCGGGGCGTTCCTCCACTCGCCAATTTCCTAGCTGGAAATCAGGAGAGCATGGTCGTACCAAATCCAAAGTACTCGGAATATCATCTTCGCATATCGCGAACGCTTGACCTTTGTCTCCCGAACCCGCACTTATAAAGCTTCTACTTATGTGGCAGGGCGGGCTTCCTTCACCTTCTTGTCTCCAACGCGAACTTTGACCATTGTTCTTCCTTCCCGCGATGCTCCTTTTCATGTCTGCTTGAGTGGGCTTATAGCCTAAACCATACTTCCCACGATTACCTTGGGTATTTATCAGTCTAGTTATGCCGCCATTGTTTTTTCCTAAACCCATCCCGGGCTCATAACCGTTCCCCAACATAACTCGGGCCATCATTACCGCTGCATCGGACAGACTAGGCTGCCCAAAGAGGGAGTCCACAGAGGAAATGCTGACCACCTCAAAAGACTGGAAAGCAGTTTCTAACGATTCTTCTGCGGCTTCCACATAAGGCATGGAGGATGGGCAGCTTACCAAGATATCTTCCTCGCCTGACACGATGACCAAGTGCCCCTCTACTACGAATTTCAGCTTTTGGTGGAGCGTAGAAGGCACGACTCCCACCGAGTGGATCCACGGACGCCCCAACAGGCAGCTGTAGGGGGGATTAATATCCATTATTTGGAAAGTGACTTGACAGGTGTGAGGGCCTATTTGTACTGGGAGATCGATCTCTCCCCTAACCTCTCGGCGAGTGCCGTCGAAGGCCCGAACCACCATTGAACTTGGTTTTAAGTGGGAAACATTGAATGGTAACTTCTCCAAAGTGCTCTTAGGCATCACGTTTAAACTGGAACCATTATCGATGAGCACCTTGGCTACGATATGGTCCATACACTTGACTGATACGTGTAAAGCCTTATTATGCCCTCTCCCCTCGGCGGGGATTTCTTCCTCGGCGAAGGCAAGATAGTTGTTGGCAGTGATATTGTTGACCAGCCCTCCGAAACCTTCTACCGAGATATCTTGGGCCACATGAGCCTCGTTCAGCACTTTTACTAGCAGAGCCCGATGAGGCTCGGAGCTCATAAGTAACTCCAGCAGCGAGACCCTAGCCGGGGTTTTGTTGAGCTGTTCGATAACCTTGAATTCGCTCTGCTGAATTATGCGAAGGAACTCGCTGGCTTCTTCTAGCGACACCTCCTTTCTACCGTCCTTTTTCTCTAGGGGCCCCTTTGCTGGAATATCTTTATTCGAAGCATGGGGTGCTTCGCCATCTTGTTCCTCCACCACTTTTCCTTTTCCTTTGACGTCGGCGGGTTGGACTGGTAGGTCCGGAGGTGCGAACACACGACCACTACGGGTCACACCACTCAGCCCCGTGATATTTGTTACTTTAGCTGACAGCGAGCTGACGTCAGTGACTTCTTCTTCCTTCTTCCCCGGAGGTGTATATCTCCACGGGACCGCGTGACTATTTTGGTACGGGAAAGGAACAGGTTTGGCCATTAAGGGGTGCCCGGGCTTTTGCGAGGCTGCACTTTTAGTGAAGTATATCACCAAGGGTTTGGGCTTCGCAACACTGCTCCCCTCCGTAGATTGCATGCATATATGCTGCTCTTCTTTTCCTTCAATGCCGACTTCTAGTCGACCTTGGTCTATCATCTGCTGTAACAATTCCTCTACTTCCAAACACGTCTCCATGTCATGCATCTCGCCGGAATGTAGCAAACAGGAATCCTCCTTACACCCACTATGGGGAATTACACCTTCCTTTTGTAGGGCCTCAAAGATAAACCTCCTAGGGGTTGCCACATCCTTTAAAGGTTTAGACCTGTGCGGCCTATCGGATTCAACTGCATTAACTGCTCCCCCTCCATGATTGGCGACCGGGTTGGTCCTCACATTGGGCCGATCCTCTTGGAAAGTCAGCCATCCGGCATCCATTAAATGTTGGACCTTGTATTTAAGGGCCAAGCATTTTTCGACGGAATGCCCCGGGACACCCCCATGGTACTTGCAAGTTGCATTAGGGTCATACCACTTCGGGAAAGGGGGTTCGAGGACCCTTCCGGGAGTTACCACGGCCAAATGATTGGCAATGAGGGATGGTAGAAGATCTTCGTACGTCATTGGGAGCGGGGTGAATTCCGGCAATGGCCTTGGAGGGAAGTTCCTTGTCGTGTTGGAATTACCGGCCGGTCGAGTCGTGTTCGGAGTTGGAACTTGGGGAGCTTCCCTCTGGGTGGGTGCCTTAGGCTGCACGGGTGTTGAACTAGAGGCGTTCCCCGCATGAGCCGAGAAGCTTGGGTGATGTTGCGCGTACTGATGGGTACCATGAGGTGTTTGCTGGGGTTTGACCCACGCGGGTGTTGAAGAGACGGCATGGGCATCTCCTTCCTTCCTTTTTGCCCCTGTTGCCCCGATTCTTTTGGCGTTCACGTTTGTGGAGGAAACGTAATCAAACTTTCCTCTCTTCAATCCAACCTCGATTCTTTCCCCGGCAAACACCAGATCCGCGAAGCTGGACGGCATGTAACCCACTAGCTTCTCATAGTAGAACACTGGCAGAGTGTCTACCATCATGGTGATCATCTCTCTCTCAACCATGGGAGGAGCTACTTGTGCCGCCAAATCCCTCCATCGCTGCGCATATTCTTTAAAGGTTTCACCCTCTTTCTTAAACATATTCTGCAGTTGAGTACGGTCAGGAGCCATATCAGAATTGTACTGATACTGCCTTAGGAAGGCGGTAATCAGATCCTTCCAAGTACGGATACGGGAAGCTTCCAAATTAGTGTACCACACTACCGCAGCTCCGGCCAAGCTATCCTGAAAGAAGTGTATCAACAGCTTTTCATCTTTAGAATGAGCGCCCATCTTACGGCAGTACATTTTGAGATGGTTTTTGGGACAAGTCGTCCCTTTATACTTGTCGAAGTCCGGCACTTTGAACTTCGGGGGAATAACAACATCGGGTACTAAGCAAAGATCCGTCATGTCTGCAAACGGATAGTCCCCAAATCCTTCCACAGCCCTCAATCTTTCCTCAAGGAGATCGAGCTTCCTCCTTTCTTCAGTTGCCGGGGGCGGCCCTTCCATAGACAAAACTATTGGTGATGCTGCGATGTTGGGTTGAGGCAACGTGCCTGGTGCCGGCCCTTCGGGGATCGGGGGATAAAACTCGACATCCCTCCGAGCATAATCTTGAGGGTCTTTATGGACTTCGTCGGGCTGCTGAGGAGGCTCTTTTTCATGGACGGGAGAAGCAATGTGGCCCGCATCTTCTTGCAAGATGGGTGGTGAATAGTTGGGCGGCAATCCATAAGGGTAAGCCGCTCGGTTGTATCCCAGGTGAGGGCTGCCATCGTGCCCCAGTGTGTCCCTTCCCCGTCCTACTATGTTTGAGGGAGGATGGTGCGTAGTTGCCAAGAGAGTTGGGTCTGCTTCGGCAGCCGAACTGACAGCGGCGGCAGTGGCCGCGTTCTTCTCCATGAGCTGCTTCATACCTAACATGGCCTCCATCATGGAGGCCATTTGTTCTTTCAGAGCCGACATGTCGGCTTTCATCTGTTCCTGCGTCTCCTCTTGATCACCCATCGTTCTAGATTTGGATCTGGTGCGATAGGGATCCCTTGCGGCGCGTTTAGTTATGGTGTTTTTCCCTAAAAAACCAAACGTGAGGAGTGGGTAAAGAAAGAAAATGCATGCTAGAGATGAGATGTAGGAGTGATTTGATTTGCACAAGCTTTTTGGAGTAGAAACATGGGACCAACTCATTTTATTTCAAAAAGGAAGTCATATCTAGTCAAGGTCTGAGAGACCATACAAGTTTCCTAACGATTTCTAATTATGTGGGCCATTAAGTCTATCATATGCTGACAATAGCCGAGAAGACCATGAATCTCTTCGGGGGCGGAGTAGGTGTCTGCCATCGCCTTGGCCTTGGCTAACAATCGGGGAAGTTCTTGACTCCCGTTCAAGGTAAGAGCAAACCGATCCATCCACATGGTTGCCTCTTGGTGCAATGAGTCGATCACCCTTCCTCTAGCCTCTTTTTCCGCGTATACTTGGGCATACTCATCCGCGATTCTATGCTCGTGGGCCGTGGCTAGACCTAACTCTTCTTGGTACTTGGCGATGATAGCTAACATGTTGGTCTCTGTCTCGCATAAACGTTGAGACAAGCTTCTTTTGGACCTTGAACAAGCAATCAACTCCTCTTTCAGAACCATGCTATGTGCTCGCGACTGGTCCCTTTCTTCCCTTCGCAACTTGAGTTCATTATTGCTACCCCATAGAGCTCCGCGAAATTTGTTCCGGCCATACTCTTCCTTGCGAGCCCTCTTGGTCTCTCGTTCAAGGGCTCTTGCGGTAATTGCATTCTCTTCCCGTAACCCGGCACACTCCTTCCGAACGTGTGTGGCAGCCAACTTGAACTTCTCCTTGGCGAGTTTTGCCTTTCCTAACTCGCTTTTGAGAGCTTGGACTTCTTCGTCCTCTTCCGGTGCTTCAAAATTCTCTTCGCTGACGACTTTTAACTTGGCGAGCCAATCTAAACCTCGTATGCGAACTTTCAGCCATTCGTGGTACCCACCAATGATGCCATTACGAATGCCTCTAAGCTCTTGATCTTTCCTTAACGGGGTTTCCCATGCCTTATGGATTCCTTGTATAGTCTTGGAATTTTGTGCGCCGAGATCCCTCACAAGGAAAGGAGACATGCTTTCTTCCGTCGGTGCTCCCCTCATGGGGTACCCTAGTTGTCTTATAGCGAGCATGGGATTGTAATTAATACAACCCCTCGTTCCTACCAGCGGAATGTTTGGGTATCTTCCACATGAGAAAAGGACTCCTTCTTTTCCTTCCTTCCATCGGGGGAACCAACTGATTGTTCTACCTCCTATCCCGGCAAAGAGCTGGTCCCAATCCATTCTCCTCTTTTCAGTACACGAGCGATGGCTCAGGAGCGGACATGGATGTCTTGTGTCTTGTTGGAACAAGTGTGAAACCAACCAAACACAGAGGGCGGGTAAGCAACAGATGATCCGTGCGCTACTCTTCTCGCACCTTCGGTCAAATGTGTCAAATAGATCTGCCAAGACAGCTACCACCGGACTTTCCTTGCTATGGTGGTAGGCCAGGAAAGCGTCGATTGCTGCTAGGTCTACCAAACCATCCACGTTTGGAAAGAGGACGACCCCAAAAATTAGCAAAGCTAACACATCCATAAACGGGACCCAGTCTCCTTGATTGGCCATACCCCTCGCCTTGTCTTCTAGGTATTTCTGTGGTAGGCCCGCTATGCCGTTCCGAGTCTGTTTTATGCGGTCCAAACCTCTTGCTGAATCCTTGACCACAGTTGCAATTCTGCTCAAAGAGGGGAGACATCCGGAGGAAAGATATGGTTTTCTTCCCCCGAGAGGACATCCTAGAATTTCTTCAAATTCTTCAATGGTTGGTACTAATTGGAAGTCTCCGAATGTGAAGCATCTCAAAGGCTGGTCGTAGTATTGGGTGAGTGATGCAATGGCTTCTATGGACACCTCTGCTATGGTCAACTCTAAGATCTTTCCGTAAGTCTTGCGGAAGGCTTGCATTTGGAGGGGTTCCATCAACCGCCCTAATTCCTTGATGCTGGTGGTATCTGGGCTTTTGACCTTGACTTGGTAGAACCTCTTGCCGGTTTGATTTGTTCCCATGCTTACTAAAGTGAGACAAAAGCTGGTGCAAATCAAAACTCCGATATCTCATGGGTGGGATGGATGAATGCATGAAGAAATGCATATGACACAGATGCAATTTACGAATACGGGGGTCCGGGGAATTTGTCACCTTCTTAGATACGACATCTAGGGGTAGCGAAATGCCCCAACGCACGTTTTTAAGAAGGCGACACGGACCCTCCGTTGGTTTGTTTACAGTAGGGATCAAGACAGAACCCATATGCAATGCCTATGCAAAAGACACAATGCGGGAATGTGCACAGTATGACAATATTTACCGAACATAAGCAAAAGGGTATATGATACTCATGCATGGCAGTGTGAAAAATGGCACGCAGCGTGTTTGCTTCGTGCCCCTATTGAAGGGACCTATAAGGGAGAGAACTAACTAGGCTTTTAGCAATAATCCCCAAGGTAGTTATATCTCTCTTGATGGTTTCTAGAGGTATCATCCCCTTTGACGAACATATTGTAGCAGTAGGGACTACTAGCAACAATAGGTTTTCAAAGAGAAAAGCTCTAGATGAGGGTTCACTGTAATCAAGCAAGTCGGAGACCTAGCATGATTACAGATTCACCTCCACTCCTTATGCTCCCATGAACCCGGGTATAGGGCCCTTTTTCACTCACAGTGTGTGCAAATAGTGTTGGTGTTTGTGTGCATCAAATGAATAAATATTTACTTCATGCATACATTTAAAACGCACTAAAAGCAACAAAGAGTTTATATACACAAGAACATAATGAAAGGAAACCAACAAAGGGGTAAGTCACGGTAAAACATTGCACAAAATTAAATGGCCTAACTCTCTAAAAACAGTCCCCAGTGGAGTCGCCAACTGTCGCAACCTACCCTTCGGCGGGAGGGCGACGCGAGACTCGCGGGATGCGTGTTCCACGAAAGGAATACGCGCGGAGTCGCCACCAACGTTTATTTGAGGAAAACGTCGGAAAAACCGGAAAAGACGCGATCTACGAACTTTTAAGTGAAAGGTTCGGGAGTTGTATTTACGCACGGGGAAGGTATTAGCACCCCACACGTCCGTCCCAAGGGACGGCAGCCTTTAATCGAATGTGCAAACATGTCTTTGATTTTTACGTTCCTTTTTATGTCCTTATATCCTTTTATACCCTTTTTATATTTTTTCCCTTCTTGTGGTCGACAAGGGTGTTTCCCTTTGCTCCTACGTATTCCTCAATTTGGGATGAGAAAATCAGACCTACGTAGTTCTTTTTTATCAAGTGATCCTTTTTTACTTAAGTGGTGATCATTTTAAGGCGTTGGACCTTAAAAATGATCCATTTTACTTAGTGAGAAATTGAGATGACAAACTTCAAAAGCCTATTTTTGTGGACGAGCTTGACTAGGCGAATTGATTTTAGCCTTTAGTTTCACTTTAGTTATTAATCAATTCGATTAAGAATGAGAAATCCCAAAGAGAAAACGTCCGATTGATTTTCCGCTTTATTTTACTAAAAGATGTCTTTTTGATTATTATATTATTTTTTTACCTCTTTTTGATTTCCAACGTGGTTACGGCACGACCGAACGGTCGGAATTTATTTTAACCGAAGTTAATGGATAATACAATTCAAACGTTCGGTGGAAATTTATTTTATTTTTAAGTTAAGCGAGAAATGACTTAAGTAAAATGGCTTAAGCACGTCAACAGGGGGTATAAAAAGTAAACAAAACGAGAATAAAAATGCACGAAACACAATGTGGACCACTACGGGTACATAGAATGAATCGAAAAGCTTGGTTCGAGGTACTTACCCGTTGAAGATCGAAGAACGATGAAGAACGAATGAAGAACATCGAAGAACGGTTGAAATCTTTGCGAAATTCCTCACGGAAAACGTTACGGAAACGTTTCGGAAGCGCCTCGGCTTAGATTTTCTTCACGGAAACAATTTTTCCAAGCAAATTCGAAAGAGAGAGAAGTGCCTAAGGGGCTGAACCCCTTCCTTCTTGCCTTCCTCCCCTATTTATAGCAAAATAGGGGAGGAGGTTGCCGCCCAGCTCGCCCAGGCGAGCAGGGTTGCTTCCTCCAGAAGCAACCGCCTTCTGGAGGAATATTCCGGAGGGCCCAAGTGGGCCTGGGTGCTATTTGCACCCCCATTTTTACTAAGTACACCCCCCTCTGCTGTTTTTTGGTGATTCTTTTTTCGTAAAGTTACGGAAACTTACGAATTTCGTAACGATACTTGTTTTCTTTCCGTAATGTTACGGAACCTTGCGGATTACATAATCATCCCCTTTTTGACTTACGGAATGTTACGGAACCTCACTTAATTATGCAACGATGCTTCCATTTGATTTCCGGTGTGTCACGGAAACTTACGGATCGTGCATCAATATTTTTTTGGTTTTTCGGCATGTCCTGGAATTTCACAAATTGCCTAATGATGGGTGCCAAGCACCTCACGAGGACCAAAGAATGGTCGCACGTCATCGAGCAAAGGTCCCCGGACGAAATTAGGGTATGACAGTAAGGTATCTCCGCGTATCATCGGGCCCGCCGCCTCTGGATGATACAAGGGTGCAGAATGACCAAACTTGGTCTCTGCTTGTCATCGGGCCCGCCGCCTCTGGATGACAAAAGGGTGCGGATAACCGTAAGGTATCTCCGCGTATTATTGGGCCCGCCGCCTCTGGATGATACAAGGGTGCATGTCACATGACCTCAGGGTCAGTATGACAAAGATTATGGGGCGGCCGACAAAAGCAAGGCTCTTGCTCCTACGTATCCTCCAATGAGGAACTCAGACCTACGTAGTTCTGGATAACTTGTGAGACTTGAAAAGTCTCCATCGGAAAATGCTGACATCTCCGGAAAAGGCGCAGATGACCACATTGGCCTCTGCTCATCAATCACACTTGGGGTCACTGAATGATGAGGTGCGGATAACCGTAAGGTGTCTCCGCGGGCTACCAGCTCTTGGGTCATGGCAACAAAAGGCGGTGTGGTCGACAAAAGCGAGGCTCTTGCTCCTACGTATCCTCTAATGAGGAACTCAGACCTACGTAGTTCTGGATAACTTGTGAGACTTGAAAAAGTCTCGGTGTTTTCTCCACTAAAAATGCAAACATGCTTTAGCAAAGAGACAAATATTCCAACTGATTTAGAGTAGCATATGCTTTTTTGAGTGAAAAACAATGCGTCTACCGGGGAAGGAGAGTCTGCTGATGAAATCTCCCATAACCATAAATGAGATTTTGGATGTTAGCATTTTGTTTCTAAATGACCATTTAGAGGAAACACTGGGTTCGACAAAAATTGAAGAAATCCACTCAAAGTGTATCAATCTCGCACAGGTAAGTGTTTCATCCTAATTCCGAACCATAGATATGTCATGATTTGACTTTGCAAATTATTTCCTATCAAATCAAAAATTACATGCGTGATCATGGATCAATAGGACTTCCCTTGGGAATGGGTTTTCTTGATGGATTTTTCGGCTTTTATGTGTTTTTTGGCTTTTGATTTTTTTTTCTTTTGTTGGCTTTTTCTTTTTCTGTTTTTGTTTAGTGCGGGGCGAAAAAGTCGCTAGCGCACGGAATTTTGGTTGGTAATCAAAGGGAGAAGACCATTTTAGGTCGTGGTTTCCTTTCCTTCTTCTTGTTCATTTGGTGACAATTCTGTACTGTTCAGATATTGTCTGGTCCAAAGACCTCTCTGCACATTTCTTCTGGTTTCTTTGACCAGGAGCTTCCCCTTTTTTTTTACTTTCTCCCATTCTTTGGTTGGGAATTTTCTTTCTTTTCTTTTTTCTTTCTCCCACTCTTTGATTGAGAATTTCCTTTCTTTTCTTTTTTCTCTTTCTCCCACTCTTTGATTGGGAATTTCCTTTCCTTCTTTTTTTGCTTTCTCTTTGATTGGAAATTTCCTTTCCTTCCTTTTTTGCTTTCTCTTTGATTGGAAATTCCCTTTCCTTCTTTTTTTCTTTGCTTCCGAGGGTAAGGTTTATGGTGAGTCAGGATTTTGGCTCAAGGCTTGTAGAATGGCTAGACATGATACATGTCAGGGTTTGGTTTGGTTCAAGGATAAAAAGGGATGCCCCACATTATTTCCATGACACAAATGCAAAAATGATGATTTGGAAACTTTATGCAAAACTGGTCATGCATGCACCTATGCGGACACTCAAGTGTCAAATTTTTATGGTCATGTGATGCTAGGGCTCAGGATTCATTTCCTCTATTTTAAATCAACCCAATGTTTCCAAAATATGTTCTTTTATCAATTTGTGCATTCCTCCAAGTCATTTTGGGCGTCCGGGGAAATTTTCACAGCATTCGCCCTTCAGGTGTAGACACGTTTTTTCTTCAAAAATCGGTTATGATCAATGAATGAATTTTTTTCAAAGAAAAGTTGGAAATCGTCTCTTTTCAAAAGCATGTCGGTTTTTAGCTAGACAACTTATTTTCTCTTTTTCCACCTTTTTCCTTACTTGCTTTCTTCTTTTCCTTTTTGTTCTCTTTTCCATTTCATTCATTTCATTTTTTCTTTTCTATTTTTATTTTTATCATGATTTTTTTGTTTATTTTACACATATATTTTTTGGACGATGTTCCTAAACGAAGAACTCTACACGGTTCCATAATTTCAAACATCATCAATAGTAATGATATATAAACACTAACGCAACAATCTAAACAAAAATGTATGCGCTGTACAAATGACAATCGAAACAACAAAAACAAACATTAGTCTCTCAAGTCAAAACAATAACATAGAATAAAAATGACAAAAGAAATATGAAAGAAAACATGAATCTGGGGATCTCCCAGTCACGTATCTCCACTCCCTCCCAAGAAGTCAAGCAAATCGGCCATCTCCTCATCCTCGTGGGCCTCTTCTCTGTCGCCGGGAGCTTCTGGAGGTGCCTCTCCTGCTTGGGCCTCGGGCCAATCTCCGGGCCATGCAACCTCTGACCTGAACTGGTCTGGAGTAGGGCATGAAAAAGAAGCGAAGCCCTGGCTCTGCATGCTAAGGCTCATCTGGTACAGACAATCATGGGTCCGTACATGTGCTCGGTGGTTGGCTGCCTGCTGGCGAACCAAATGCCGTAAATACTGCTCCATGTCAAATGCCCCAGCCTGGCCAGCCTGATGAGGTGGTGGGGGCGCGCCTGCGGCCTGTGGAGCATCACCCTGAGCCTGTCTCTGGGTACAGTACTTCTCAATAAAAGCCCGGGTGATGGGCGGCCGAATCACCTTGGTAGGTGCAACGGGGACTCCGAACGACTGGCAGAGTCCTGTGATCAGTGCGGGGAATCCCAGGGTCCTGTTGGACTTATCTGGGTCCAAAGGGTGCCTAGTGGGCGCCATACCTGCAAAAATATAGATGGCATCAGCGATCAACTGAGCCACATGGATGCTCATCCGTGTCAGGATGGCGTACACCAGCTGACACTTCGGCATGGGAAGGTCGGAATTATGATCGGTGGGCAGGACGTTGCTGAGGAGCAACGTCATCCATATCTGGGTCAGGGTGGTCATGTTGGTGCGCATGATTCGCACTCGCCTCCCTGCAGCAGTCCGGGCAAAATCCTGCCCCGGTATACATAGCAGCTGGGCGATGTCCTCCTCATCGAACCCATCAGACCGGTTCCTCCTCTGGCCATACTCACATTCCTGGCCCTCTTCCAACACCAACGGATATCCTAGGAGTTGGCCGATAGCGTCGGCATCAAACGGGATCCACTGACCCCTTACCCAGGATCTCATGTCACGCACGCCCTCCTCTGTTGGCCAAGCATTGGCATAAAACTCAAGGACTATTTCTGGATCAAACTTGGCCATGGGAGTAACCAGTGATGCCCACCGCCGGCGTCCTATTTCCTCCTGGAAATCAGTATACTCGTCGTCCCTGAGCTGGACGCGTCGCTCCCGGAGAAACGACCATCCCTTGATGGCCTCAAAGCGCTGCTGGTGTACAGCGCTCCTAAAGCGGTGACTGTCATACTCCGGAGCGGAACTAGTTCCTTCGGCTGCCTTGTCCTTCCTGGACCTCTTTGAGGCAAGCTTCCTCGGGGCCATTTCCTGCGAAGGCAAACATTTAGTTTTACCAGTGGGACACTACTCTTAAAACAAAAATGGCATATAACCTCCTCCCATAAATACAAACATCAATGTAAATTTAGAGCAAGCTTATGCGCATATTTCCTTACGAACGTTCACTTGCACAAGACATCCTATTAACTAAGAAAAACGCACCCATATACAATCAAGGCAGCTTCCTTACCTAGATTATTTACATGTACTTCCAAGGTGTATTTGTTATTTACATCACACACGTCTCCTTGGCTAAATTTACATACATGCATACTCAAAGTTCTTTGGGGTACCAAAAATTGCACATGTGCACATCTTGGTATTTCTAATACCTATACATACACAAACTTCATGATGAATCTTGACTATCTACACAATAAGGTGCTACGTTTCATGCTCTTTTCAAGTTTTTGCTACCTAAAGCCGCATGCAAATTCAAGTATATTTTCCTTTGCCGACTAAAATTGTATTAAAAGGTATATATTCTTTTTGTAATTTATTTTCTTTACATAACATGCAACATATTTATATATATTTTTTGTGAGACATTTTGACTACCAAAAATTATATGTACATACATCCAAGTATTTTGCTATCATACCCAAAGTGTAAATTGCCAAAGGTATTTTGCTACCTATTCTAAACCAACACATTCATGACGAGCAAAATTCCTAAACATCTAGGCGTAGGGAAATTATTGTAGCATGGCCCATAGCTGATTGCTGGCCAAAAAGGGTAACTTTACCCAATATGCACCTCCTCTTGTGTTCTTTTTGCATAAAATTTTAGTTCCTAGGCCTAGGATATATGCGGGGCAATTACTCTAGCCTTTTTCGGGAATGAATACATATTCCAAAAAAAAGAAAATGTGTACAAACCAAAATGCCCCATGGGTTGTTTCCTTACAAAAGTCACGCGCTAATGCCATTGAGGCATTTCACCGAACACTTGGTGGGCGCGCGTTTAGGCGTCAATAGCAAGAGAACGGGGACAATGTGGCATGTCCCATTGTTCCAAAATGCATTATAGGCCTAGGGCCATCCCATACACACCCCTAATTCAACCTAATCAAGCAAGAAAACAAACCAAAATTGCCCTATATATTTGAGCACACTCCCACAATTTAGAGCACCAAAAGGAGATCAAAATACACCAATGAAAAGCTAGAAAGCTTAGGGATGGAACACTTACTTGTTGGTGATGAAAAAAAGCGCAAAACGGAATCAAAAAATGCAAAAAAGGATGACCCTAGGGCTGCAAACTCGTCAATCCCGTGGGTATGGCTTTTGAAAGGGGGGGAAAAGAAGTTTTTGAATGCAAAAACGCCCCCCCTTTCGTCATTCTTATAATTTGGTGCAGGGGTGGCTCGCCCAGGCGAGCCCAGGTCGCCCAGGCGAGCCCAGGTTGCCCAGGCGAGCTAACCTGCACATTTTTTTTTTTTTTTGAGGGGAACATTAACCATGTCCCCTCCCTTCTCATGGATTAGCATCTTGCCTAACTTGAACTTACTTAGGTTAGAATTAGGCGTTGATTACTTATTTTTTACTTTTTAAAACAAACAAATAGTAAAAGAAAACTGCAAAATACAAAGGATACGGGGCTGCCTTGCAGCGACATTCTCTGCTTGTTTCGAACAGAGAAGGGGCAACGATCGGTCGGTCGTGACCCCATCCCCACTTGCATCCGTCCTTAAGTACCTGCAAGTAATAAACAACCAGGTGTGGCCAATCTTGACCGCGTCATTACCCTACCTTGATTGGTTTCTGCCGCTCACGTTTTGTCTCTACCTCAGAAGGTAGCCCAAGGTGATCCTGCCCCTGTTTTACCACAACAATATACATGCGTATGCGTATGCGTATGCATGAATGTTTTCAAACGCAGCAAATTTAGGGAAAGTTGGTTCAGGTTCAATTCTAATTAAGCGCTTGGGGGATCCCATGAACTGAGCGGAAGGGCTCAGGTGATCACAGATTAACGCAAGGTGTGAAACTAACGTGAGGACTAAAAGCCTCGAATCCACGTTCATTTCTTTGAAAGATTGTAACGAGAGATACAACAGACAGGAAATCCCTGGGGGAAATCCAGAAAACGCATAAAGATAAAGAACACGCAGCGACATTGTCATACCCTAATTTCGTCCGGGGACCTTTGCTTGATGACATGCGACCTTTCTTTGGTCCTTGTGAGGTGCTTGGCATCCATCATTGGGCAATTTGTGAAATTCCAGGACATGCCGGAAAACCAAAAAATATTGATGCACAATCCGTAAGTTTCCGTGACACACCGGAAATCAAATGGAAGCATCGTTGCATAATTAAGTGAGGTTCCGTAACATTCCGTAAGTCAAAAGGGGGATGATTATGTAATCCGCAAGGTTCCGTAACATTACGGAAAGAAAACAAGTAGCGTTACGAGATTCGTAAGTTTCCGTAACTTTACGAAAAAAGAATCACCAAAAAAGGTAAGGGGGTGAACTTATCAAGATAGGGGTGTAAATAGAAATTCAAATCTAGGCCCTTCTAGAACATTTTGGAAGTTGGGTTGCTTAAGGAGGAAGCAACTGGGCGGCAAGCTCCTCCACGTTTTTGAAAAATGGTTTTCGGGGCTTCCGCGGCTTCCGTAATACTTCCGTAAAATTTCCGAAAACCTTGGGTAAGCATATTCCACTTAACATTGGTAAAAGGGAAAAGAAAAAAGATGAAAATCAAATTCGAAAACAGTTCCGTAAGGCTTCCGTAACTTTTCCGTAAAATACGAAAAGGGGGGTGAACTTAGTAATTCGGGTGCGCTTAGAAATCTTCTTCATTAAGTCTTTGGGCGGCAAGCACCTCTTTTTTTTTCTATAAATAGGGGAGGGGGGAGCTGTTTCAAAATGTTCAAGACCCCTTTGGCTATGCATTTCGGCTATTTTGGGCAAAAACACGTTTTCGTGAAGAAAAATCAAGTCGAAGTACTTCCGTAACGCTTCCGTAAGCGATTCTGTGGAAATTCTTCATCGTTCTTCACCGTTCTTCATCCGTTCTTCGTTCGTTCTTCGTTCTTCAACGGGTAAGTTTTCGAATTCGAGACTTTCAATTCATTTCTTGTTTTGTGTACTTTCACTTTAATTTCGTTTACTTTCAGTTTTCTTTTCTTCCGTTTTTAACGTGCTTTAACCATTTATTTAAGTCGTTTTCTCGTCTAATAAATGATAAAATGAATTTCAACCGATCATTTGTGTTGTAATCTCGTTTAATCACTGTTAAAACGAAATCTAACTGATCGTTCACGCTATAACCTCGGTTAAACCAAAAAAAGTAAAATAATAATAAAATAATCAAAATATCTTTGAATAAAATAATAAAAAAAAAATCAATCGGACGTTTTTCTTTGGAAGTTTCCTTGAATGAATTGATTAATAACCAAAGTGAAACTAAGACTAAAATCAACTCACAAATCAAGTTTTTTTCCCGAAAAATCACTAAAAACCGTTTTAAGGTCCAACGCCTTAAACGGTCCTCTTTGCTTTTATCGGTTAACATGGACCGTTCAAAAGCATAAAATCAACATGTGACTTTACTGCTTTTGCAAGAACTACGTAGGTCTGATTTCCTCATCGCAATTGAGGATACGTAGGAGCAAGAGCCCCGCTTTTGTCGACCACCCCAAGAGATCGTTAATGGTCCAAATGCCTTAACGTTTCTCTCCTTTCAAAAACAAGAGATCGTTAATGGTCCAATGCCTTAACGTTTCTCTCCTTTCAAAATCAAAAGACCGTTTAATGGTCCAACACCTTAAATGACCTTTTGTTCAAATAAAAAACATATTTTGCAAAAAAGACAAAAAAAAAACTTAAACCAAACACTTTGTTCCGAAAGAACTACGTAGGCCTGATTTTCTCATCCCAATTGAGGAATACGTAGGAGCAAAGGGAAACACCCTTGTCGACCACAAAAAGAGAAAAAATATAAAAAGGGTATAAAGGATATAAGGACATAAAAGGGAACGTAAAAATCAAAGTCATGTTTGCACATTCGATTAAAGGCTGCCGTCCCTTGTGACGGACGTATGGGGTGCTAATACCTTCCCCGCGCGTAAATACAACTCCCGAGCCTTTCACTTAAAAGTTCGTAGATCGCGTCTTTTCCGGTTTTTCCGACGTTTTCCTCAAATAAACGTTGGTGGCGACTCCGCGCGTATTCCTTTCGTGGAACACGCATCCCGCGAGTCACGCGTCGCCCTCCCGCCGAAGGGTAGGTTGCGACAGTTGGCGACTCCACTGGGGACTGTTTTTAGAGAGTTAGGCCATTTAATCTTGTGCAATGTTTTACCGTGACTTATCCCTTTGTTGGTTTTCCTTCATTATGTTCTTATGTATATAAACTCTTTGTTGCTTTTAGTGCGTTTTAAAATGTATGCATGGGGTAAATATTTATTCATTTGATGCACACAAACACCAACACTATTTGCACACACTGTGAGTGAAAAAGGGCCCTATACCCGGGTTCATGGGAACATAAGGAGCGGAGGTGAATCTGTGGTCATGCTAGGTCTCCGACTTGCTTGATTACAGTGAACCCTCATCTAGAGCTTTTTTCTTTGAAAACTTATTGTTGCTAGTAGTCCCTACTGCTGCAATATGTTTTTCGAAGAGAATGATACCTCTAGAAACTATCAAAAGAGATATGACTACCTTGGGGGTTATTACTAAAAGCCTAGTTAGCTCTCTCCCTTATAGGTCCCTTAAATAGGGGCACGGAGCAAACACGCTGCGTGCCATTTTTCACACTGCCATGCATAAGTGTCATATACCCTTTTACTTATATTCAGTGAGTATTGTCATACTATGTACATTCCCGTGTTGCGCCTTTCGCATATGCATCGCACATGGGTTCTGTCTTGATCCCCTCTGTAAACAAACCAACGAAGGGTCCGTGTCACCGTTTTAAATACATACGTTGGGGCACTTTGCTACCCCTAGACGTTGTATCTAAGAAGGAGACAGTTTCTCGGGCTCCCGTATTCGTAAATTGCATCTGTGTCATATGCATTTCTTCATGCATTCATCCATTCCACCCATGATAGATGTCAGAGTTTTGATTCGCACTAGATTTTATTTCACTTTAGTAAAACATGGGATCAAGTCAAAAGCCTTCGCTTAAAAAGAGGTTCTATCAAGTAAAAATCAAGAGCTTAGAGGTCACTAGTTTAGGAGAGTTGGGGCAATTAATGGGTCAACTTCAACGGTAAGCCTTCCGCAAAGCCTATGGTAAGATTTGGGACCTAGCTAGGGTAGAAGTCTCCATGGAACCGATTGCATCCCTTTCCCAGTATTATGACCAGCCCCTAAGGTGCTTCACATTTGAGGACTTCTAGCTAGTGCCGACTGTGAAAGAGTTGGAAGAAATCCTGGGATGCCAACTGGGAGGAAGGAAGCCATATCTTTTCTTTGGGTTCTATCCCTCCACGACAAGAGTTGCCAAGGTAGTGAAAATCTCAGCACAAGAGTTGGAACGTCTAAAGAAAAACAGAAATGGAGTAGTCGGAGTACCAAGGAAGTGTTTGGAGGAAAGGGCAAAGGCCTTGGAAAATCAAGGCGAATGGGCTTTCTTTTATTGACATCTTGGCGTTTTTTATCTTTGGAGTTGTCCTCTTTCCGAATATGGAAGGGTTAGTGGACCTAGCAGCGATTGACGCTTTCCTCGCCTTTCATCATGGCAAGGAAAGCCCGGTCGTCGCCATTTTGGCCATGTATGACACGTTCGACCGGGGATGTGAAAAGAGCAGCGCAAGAATTGTTTGTTGTGCACTGGCTCTCTATGTGTGGCTGGTTTCACACCTTTTTTCTCCAAGAAGGTAGGCCCGTCTATCCGCTACAAGGTCACCGCTCGTGCGTCGAAAAGGGAAAGGGTAATTGATTCATTGCACCAAGAGGCAACAATGTGGACGGACTGATTTGCTCTTACTTTGAACAGGAGTCAAGAACTTCCCCAATTGCTAGCCAAGGCCAAAGCAGTGGCGGACACCTACTCCGCCCCCGAGGAGATCCACGGACTTCTCAGCTATTGTCAGCATATGATAGACTTAATGGACCATATGATTAGAAACCGCTAGGAAGTTTGTATTTTCGCTCAGATCTTGACTAGTTATAACTTTTTGAAAAAAATGAGTTTATCCCACGTTTTTACTCCAAAAATCAGTGCGAATCAAGTCACTCCCACATTTTATCTCTAGCATGCATTGTATGTTGGTCTCGTCCTTTGTCACGGGAAGCCGGAAGGTCCATATCACCTTCTTAATTGTACACATGGGGCACTGCGCCCCCAAATGCGCAAGTAAAAAGAGATAATTTTCCGGGATCTCGTGTCCGTAAAATGCATTCATATCATGCATCGCATAAGCATCTCTTCATAATATCATAATGAACATATCGTTCCTGCATTTGTCCGTTATCATATTCCAGCCTCACATTTTGCATGAGTCATTGCATCATCATATGCATTCAACATACTTTTTGTTTGCTCATACATGATCCTTGTATTTTCCTCTACAAAACAAAAACAAAAAAAAGGGAAGTACGAAAATTCACGCTGCATTCTTAGTTGCATATATTCGGTACCATGAGCCAACCATGTTGGGATCATAAACCCGTTTCACAACAACAAAACAAAATAATTGAACATGGTACCTAATGCATGGTTAACTAGGAAATGGTGTTTCTTCGGGCATCTCAATTTCATAATTACATTTTCCATGCATAGCTTAAAGTATGCCCGAGTCATTCATCCCTATGAGATGTTGTTGAAATATTGGCGATCAGAATTGCCATTCCTTGGATTATAGGGTTGAACCAAGCTCATGCTTTTATAAAAAGGTTCATCAAGTCAAGTTGAAATATGGAAGTAACCGTCTTGCAAAATTGGGGCAAAAGATGAATCGAGTCACATCACTGCTTCGTCTACTGCCAAACATATTTAGGATTGTTGATGTCCTTGTTACTTCCAGTTTCACCTTGACAAAGATGTCATGGACCATGTTGAAAATCTAAATTGATTCAACCCCATATCCTGCGTAAAAATTCGCAATACTTCAACTGTACATCATTCGCATACATCCATGCTTTTCATTGGTTGCATTGCTCATTGCATTCTTTCCTTGAAAAATAAAATAAAATAAAACAAAATGAACTTAATCATTGTTATCAAAAAAAAAAAAAAAACATGCTTTACGGCATCCTCACCGAACTTGTGCTAGAGCTAGAGTAATGGGTGAAGTAGAGGAGATACAAGAGAAGATGAAGGCCGACATGGAGGCCATTAAAGAGAAAATGGCCACAATGATGGAGGCCATGATGAGCGTGAAGAAGATAATGGAAGCTAATGCGGTTGCAATTGCCGCTACCAGCGTTGTTGCTAAGGTGAACCTGATGTCCCCATCCGGCATCAACCAAATGAATCATCCAACCTCAGATATGGTAGGCAAAGATTTGGGAAGTACGGGCAGCCCCCATAATGTACAAATTCAAAACGAGCACGCCTTCCCGCCATATGGCTTGCCTCTCAACTATACGCCACCCAAAGTGGCGTACACTCCCAATAAGAATGTCAATAACTCCACTCCTATACCCATTGAGAGCCAACAACCCCAAACTGATCATGCACATGTCTCTTAAACCGTGGGGGGGACACATGAAATTCCCCACCATAATCTAGCCGACTTCGAGCCTTGCCTCGGATATGCCACGGAAGGGCAAGCAGTTGGTGGTATACCCCTACAAAACCCTTTGGAAGGCCCTCAATATCACCCACAACTACACCTCTTGCATTCCACGACAAGTAAAAACCCTCATGCTATGGCAGAAATGGGAAAGTTGGATCATCTAGAGGAAAGGCTCAGGGCCATTGAAGGAGGTGAAGATTATGCCTTTGCTAACCTAAAAGAGTTGTTCCTAGAACCCAATATCATCACCCCTCCCAAGTTCAAGGTGTTGGACCTTGACAAGTAAAAGGGGACTACTTGTCCCAAGAACCATCTAAAGATGTATTGTCAGAAGATGGGGGAATACGCAAAAGATGAGGAATTGCTAATACATTCCTTCCAAGAAAGTCTTACTGGGGTAGCTGTTACCTGGTACACTAACTTGGAACCTTCCCGAGTCCATTCTTGGAAGGACCTAATGGTTGCCTTTGTTAGGCAGTATTAGTACAATTTTGATATGGTTCTGGATAGGATGCAACTACAGAACATTTGCAAAAAGGGGGACGGATCTTTCAAAGAACACGCCCAAAAGGTGGAGGGATCTGGCGGCCCAGGTGGTACCCCCAATGATGGAAAGGGAGACGATGATCGTGATGGTAGACACATTATCGATACTCTACTATGAAAAGATGGTGGGCTGCGCACCCTCAAAGCTTTGCGGATTTGGTCTTCGCCAGTGAAAGGATCAATGTGGGTCCGAAAAGAGGCAAATTTGATCATCCTACTAGGACGACTGAGAAAACTGGGGCAAATGAAGAGGGTGAGAAAGAGGGAGAAACCCATGCTGTGACTGCCATTCCTATACGGCCAAGTTTCCCACCAAACCCAACAATGTCATTACTCAGTCAATAACAAACCTCCTCCTTACCCACCACCCAGTTATCCACAAAGGCCATCCCTAAATCAACCACAAAGCCTGTCTACCGCACTTCCAATGACGAAGACCACCTTTAGCACAAACCAAAAAAACACCAACAAAAAGGAATTTTGCAGCAAAAAGCCTGTAGGGTTCACCCCAAATTCCGTTGTCATATGCTAAACTTGATCCCATATCCACTCAATAATTCAATGGTAGCCATAACCCCAACCAAGGTTCCTCAACCTCCATTTTTCTGAGGATACGACTCGAACGCAACGTGTGCTTATCGTGGAGGAGCCCTGGGGCATTCCATTGAGCATTGTATGACCCCGAAGCATAAAGTGTGAAGTCTAATTGATACGGGCTGGCTGAAATTTGAGGAGAATCGCTTGTTGAATCATAACATTGACAAGCAACACCATACATGGGGCAATTCTGGAAGCTGTTGTTATGACTCATCAGGATTTTCAAGTTTATGCCATTATTATAAACCACAGTTACAATTCTAAATGATATGGATAAAATGGACATCCTTGTCCCTCATCCTCTCACAAACGCATGTTTGCTTATTCAACTTTCACCGGAATGTGGGTGCAAGCCATTGGTCTATTTGCTCAAGCGACCTGCGCTTCTGAGTGTTGACTTCCAAGACTGTTCAATCAGAGATTACTCGTCTTGCACGTTGGTGGGGGTGCTGTAAAACAACGAGTAAAGTTCAAAACAAATAAGTTTCAAAATAAAAAAAAAATAAAAAGGCATTTGATTGACTGTGTTTTCAAGTAAAAATATAGACGTTCATGTGACTTCATTTTATCATTCCAGAAAGTTTGTCTTCTTAGAGAAGTGAGTTGTCAAGAATAGGATGTTGGACAAATGGCCTCAGTTACCTTGAGAAGAAGAGGGGATTGAATTAAGATACGAATATTATTCCCCAATTAAACTTTCACTCTCTCTTTTCGGATTAACAATGCACATAGGGACAACCCTTCCCTTGTGTTCAAGAATCCTCTACAACAAGAGACTCTCAGTCTCTTAATCCCTTTTCAGAAGTAAGAAGAAGAGAAGAAGAAATCTCTCTTAAAAGGGATAGATTGTACAATGAAGACCAATCAAAATTCCTTATTGAATATGCAAGTGGTTGACCAAGGAACCTTTTTGAGAGGATAAGACATTTCAGTTCATAAATACTCTTGATCTTTCGAGAGGATAAAACTGTTTGGGCAATAAAAACTCTCTTTAAAACATTTGAATGGCCGTTCATAAAACATTTGAATAGATATGTCTCTTGGAAATTATTTTCTGAAAATCCCCTCTGGTAATCAATTACAAGACTTATGTAATCGATTACAGGTTTTAAAAATTTGAATTAAAATATTTTTAACTACTGGTAATCGATTACCAGAGAGCAAATCTCAAATTGAAATGATAGAATTCTTTGGTCAAACCTTTGTTTGTTTCAATTTGGAAACTTCTTCCTAAAGATTCTAAAGAGATCAAACTTGATCATATATCTTGATTTTCTTGGATTCTAGTCTTGAATAAAACTTAGAAGCACTTGATCCTTTAGCATCATCAAGACATCAAAACATCTTGCTTCTACATAGGAGTCATTTGACTTAATCCATCAACTGAAAGATCCTTCAACTATTTCCCGTCCTTGGAAAATTCTTTTTGCAAGAATCAACTGCTTCTTTCATTCTTCCTCACTACGAGGTCGTGAAAACAAGACAACACTTGGTACCTCTAAGCCCTACACTGGGGCAACGAAAGGCACCATGCAAAAACCTCAAGCGAACCTAGGGGCAGATTAGAAGTTCTCACCCAATAGGTTCCCTCCTACAAGGTCATGACGAAAGGCAACGATTGGTACCTCAAAGCCTTACACTGGGGCAATGAGGGGCACCGTGCATGAGCCTCAAGTTAACATAGGGGCCGATCAAAAGTTCTCACCCATCGATGTTTTCAACAAAAAAGGGGGGGAAAAACCCTAGGATTTCGATGGATTGATTAAACATCAAATGGCTCCATTGCCGTCACTCCAAAATGGTCAAGTGACTAAATCAAAAAGAACATACACTTTGAGGGAGTTCCCGGAGAGATTTGCAAAAGATAGGATAAGGTCGCATGAATTATCACCTCTTTCAAAAGGACAGTCAATCTATGTTTTCCAAAAAAAATCAAATCAAAATCAAAATCACAAAATAGGGAAAGAATGTCATTGTACAACTTTCCATTACATTGCATTGTTTCATATGAAGTCCGCATTTACCAAATTTCACGACAAAGGTTGCATGCATCTGCATCCCTAAAAATCATGTTAACTGCATAGATTTCCTACATCTAATGTCCAAATCTTGTGGATTTGGGATGACCGGCCCTCTCGATGAGTCGATCTCTTGCTTTCTCATAAAGGTGGACCTTGGGTACTAGTTACCCTCACCGTTGAGAGGACTACACGTCCTCGCCTTGAGAGGACTACACGTCCTCACCATCAGAGGGCTGCACGCCCTCACCTCTAGAGGACTACATGTCCTCGCCTTGAGAGGACTACACGTCCTCACCATCAGAGGGCTGCACGCCCTCACCTCTAGAGGACTACATGTCCTCACCTTGAGAGGGCTACACGTCCTCACCTTGGGTACTAGTTACCCTCACCGTCAGAGGGCTACACGCCCTCACCTTGAGAGGACTACACGTCCTCACCATCAGAGGGCTGCACGCCCTCACCTCTAGAGGACTACATGTCCTCGCCTTGAGAGGGCTACACGCCCTCACCTTGGGTACTAGTTACCCTCACCGTTGAGAGGACTACACGTCCTCGCCTTGAGAGGACTACACGTCCTCACCATCAGAGGGCTGCACGCCCTCACCTTGAGAGGACTACACGCCCTCACCTCCAGAGGACTATACATCCTCGCCTTGAGAGGGTTGCACGCCCTCACCTTTAGAGGGCTACGTGTCCTCATTTTCAGTGTGCTCCACATCCGCACCTTAAGAGAATTTAAGGTCCTCTATCCTTAAATGCTTAACCAAGACTTGCACTCCCGGTTAAGGGACCAGTAGTTTCCTTTTAACGGTTCCTGGGCCACCCCCTAATATTGGAGGAGGGCCAACTGTGCAAGCACAACCAGAGAGGGAGGCTATCACACAGCTACTATGCATACCGGGGCAAGATTTCACCCGTGCCGCTGCAAAGAGACGAGTGCGGATCATGCGCACCAACATGACCACTCTTACACAGATATAGATGACATTGCTACTTAGCAACATTCTGCCCAGCGACCGCAATGCCAATCTCCCCCTGCAAAAGTATCAGTTGGTCTGTGTCGTCCCGACGTGGGTAAGTATGCATATGGTTCAACTGATTTCTGATACCATCTATTGTTTGCAGGGATCGCACCCACAAAGACACCCAGTGGACCCGAAAAAGTCAAACAGGGCCCTGGGGTTTCCAGCTCTGGTTACGGGCCTCTATCAGTCCTACAGGGTGCCCGTACCCCCCCGGCAAGGTCACGTCATCATAGGTAAGTATGCACATCGCTCAACTGATTTCTGATTTCATCTATTGTTTGCAGGGATCGCGCCTGCAAGACACCCAGTGGACCCGAAGAAGTCCAACAGGGTCTTGGAGTTGTCAAGCTCTAATTACGGGTCTCTGTCAGTTCTACGGAGTACCTGTCACCTCCAGCAAGGGCATCAGGCCCCCTACTAATCGAGCTTTCATCAAGAAGTACTACGCCCCCAGGCAGGCGCAGGGCGAAACACCACAGCAGCATTGGGATGGCCGGTAGCGGGCAATAGACACACCGCCACCACCTCTAGAGTTCACCTCAGCTCATCCGCAAAAAGGTTAGAGCGTTGCCTACGACACATGGCCGACCAGCAGGCGACCAAGTCCAAAGCCAAAGGTAAGCAAAGTACTAGGTCAGTGACCGACAAGTCATAAGGCGTCCAGCTCAAGACGTTAAAGAAGCGCTGCTAGGAGGCAACCTAGTACCTTTTAAATTTCTGCCTGCTATTTGATCACTTTTTATAGTAGGACGCACCTAGTTGCTCATGATCCTGGGAATTTAAATAAAACAAGCGCAAGCTCGAAAGGTAGTCATACCTTACAAAACATATATATGTATGTTTAGGTAGTGAAAATACCTTAGATATGCATGTATGTAAACAAAAAAACACTTCACAAAATATATATATGTATGTTTAGGTAGAAAAATATCTTAGATATGCATGTATGTAAACAAAAAACACTTCACAAAATATATATATGTATGTTTAGGTAGAAAGATACCTTAGATATGCATGTATGTAAACAAAAAATACTTCACAAAATATATATGTATGTTTAGGTAGAAAGATACCTTGGATATGCATGTATATAGCAAAAATACCTTACAAAACATATATATGTATGTTTAGGTAGCAAGATACCTTGGATATGCATGTATATAGCAAAATACCTCATGAAAAAAAAAAGAGAAGAAAAAAAAACAAACAAGAAAAAGAAATAAACAAATAAAAAAAAAGAAAAAAAAGAGAGAAAAAAGAAAAATAAGTTGTCTAGCTGAAAAACCAACATGCTTTTGAAAAGAGATGACTTCCAACTTTTCTTTGAAGAAAAATTCGCTGATCATAGCTAGTTTTTGGAAAAAAAAAATGTGTGTACACCTGAAGGGTGAATGCTGTGAAATTTTCCCGGACGCCCGAAATGGACTTGGATGAATGCACAAATGGATAAAAGAACATATTTTGGAAACATTGGGTTGACTAAAATAGAGGAAATGAATCCTGAGCCCTAGCATCACATGACCATAAAAATTTGACACTTGAGTGTCCGCATAGGTGCATGCATGACCAGTTTTGCATGAAGTTTCCAAATCATCATTTTTGCATTTGTGTCATGGAAATAATGTGGGGCATCCCTTTTATCCTTGAACCAAACCAAACCCTGACATGTACCATGCCTAGCCATTCTACAAGTCTTGAGCCAAGATCCTAACTCACCATAAACCTTGACCCAGGGTGAGAATGTCAATCCTTACCCTCGGAAGCAAAAAAGAAGAGAAGGAAAATTTCCAATCAAAGAAAAAGAGAAGGAAAATTTCCAATCAAAGGAAAAAAGGAAGCAAGGAAATTCCCAATCAAAGAGAGGGAGAAAGAAAAAAGAAAAGAAAGAAAAGTCCCAACCAAAGAATGGGAGAAAGTAAAGAAAAAAAAAAAAAGAAGAAGAAAGCTCTTGGTCAAAGAAACCAGAAGAAATGTGCAGAGAGGTCTTTAGACCGGACAATATCTGAACAATACAGAATTGTCACCAAATGAACAAAAAGAAGGAAAGGAAACCATGACCTAAAATGGTCTTCTCCCTTTAATTGCCAACCAAAATCAGTGCGCTAGCGACTTTTTCGCCCCACACTAAACAAAAACAGAAAAGGAAAAGCCAACAAAAAATCAAAAGCCAAAAACACACAAAAGCCGAAAAACCCACCAAAAGAACCCATTCCCAAGGGAAGCCCTATTGATCCATGATCACGCATGTAATTTTTGATTTGATAGGAAATAATTTGCAAAGTCAAGTCATGACATATCTATGGTTCGGAATTAGGATGAAACACTTACCTGTGCGAGATTGATACACTTTGAGTGATTTTCTTCTATTTTTGTCGAACCCAGTGTTTCCTCTAAATGGTAATTTAGAAACGAAATGCTAACATCCAAAATCTCAGTTAAGGTTATGGGGGATTTCATCAGTAGACTCTCCTTCCCCGGTAAACGCATTGTTTTTCACTCAAAAAAGCGTATGCTGCTCTAATCAGTTGGAATATTTATCTCTTTACTAAAGCATGTTTGCATTTTAGCGAAGAAAACACCGAGACTTTTTCAAGTCTCACAAGTTATCCAGAACTACGTAGGTCTGAGTTCCTCATTGGAGGATACGTAGGAGCAAGAGCCTCGCTTTTGTCGACCACACCGCCTTTTGTTGCCATGACTCAAGAGCTGGTAGCCCGCGGAGACACCTTACGGTTATCCGCACCTCGTCATTCAGTGACCCCAAGTGTGATTCACGAGCAGAGACCAATATGGTCATCTGCGCCCTTTCCGGAGATGTCAGCATTTTCCGATGGAGACTTTTCAAGTCTCACAAGTTATCAAGAACTACGTAGGTCTGAATTCCTCATTGGAGGATACGTAGGAGCAAGAGCCTTGCTTTTGTCGGCCGCCCCTTAATCTTTGTCATACTGACCCTGAGGTCATGTGACATGCACCCTTGTATCATCCAGAGGCGGCGGGCCCGATGATACGCGGAGATACCTTACGGTTATCCGCACCCTTTTGTCATCCAGAGGCGGCGGGCCCGATGACAAGCAGAGACCAAGTTTGGTCATTCTGCACCCTTGTATCATCCAGAGGCGGCGGGCCCGATGATACGCGGAGATACCTTACGGTTATTCGCACCCTTTTGTCATCCAGAGGCGGCGGGCCCGATGACAAGCAGAGACCAAGTTTGGTCATTCTGCACCCTTGTATCATCCAGAGGCGGCGGGCCCGATGATACGCGGAGATACCTTACGGTTATCCGCACCCTTTTGTCATCCAGAGGCGGCGGGCCCGATGACAAGCAGAGACCAAGTTTGGTCATTCTGCACCCTTGTATCATCCAGAGGCGGCGGGCCCGATGATACGCGGAGATACCTTACGGTTATTCGCACCCTTTTGTCATCCAGAGGCGGCGGGCCCGATGACAAGCAGAGACCAAGTTTGGGCATTCTGCACCCTTGTATCATCCAGAGGCGGCGGGCCCGATGATACGCGGAGATACCTTACGGTTATCCGCACCCTTTTGTCATCCAGAGGCGGCGGGCCCGAAGACAAGCAGAGACCAAATTTGGTCATTCTGCACCCTTGTATCATCCAGAGGCGGCGGGCCCGATGATACGCGGAGATACCTTACGGTTATTCGCACCCTTTTGTCATCCAGAGGCGGCGGGCCCGATGACAAGCAGAGACCGAGTTTGGTCATTCTGCACCCTTGTATCATCCAGAGGCGGCGGGCCCGATGATACGCGGAGATACCTTACGGTTATCCGCACCCTTTTGTCATCCAGAGGCGGCGGGCCCGATGACAAGCAGAGACCAAATTTGGTCATTCTGCACCCTTGTATCATCCAGAGGCGGCGGGCCCGATGATACGCGGAGATACCTTACGGTTATCCGCACCCTTTTGTCATCCAGAGGCGGCGGGCCCGATGACAAGCAGAGACCAAATTTGGTCATTCTGCACCCTTGTATCATCCAGAGGCGGCGGGCCCGATGATACGCGGAAATACCCAAGTGGTTATCCGTATAAACATTCTTTTGCTATCTGTAAGACAGAACGCTTGATAGCATGCAGAGGCTGACATAGTCTTCTGCACCTTTTGTTCCTCCGGGAACAACAAGTCATTTACATGCGGAAATTTCATGGTCACCCGCGACTCTCGTCAACCGAGAGGAGCGAAATTAGTGTCATACACTAATTTTCGTCCGGGTACCTTTGCTTGATGACCTGCGACCTTTCTTTGGTCCTTGTGAGGTGCTTGGCACCCATCGTTAGGCAATTTGTGAAAATCCGGGAACGACAAGTCATGGTCACCCGCGACTCTCGTCAACCGAGAGGAGCGAAATTAGTGTCATACACTAATTTTCGTCCGGGTACCTTTGCTTGATGACATGCGACCTTTCTTTGGTCCTTGTGAGGTGCTTGGCACCCATCATTAGGCAATTTGTGAAAATCCAGGAACAACAAGTCATTTGCATGTGGAGATTTTATGGTCACCCGCGACTCTCATCAAATCGAGAGGAACGAAATTAGTGTCTTATCTTTACTTTCCTTTTATCTCCAATAAAAGACAAGTAAAGAGGGGCAACTGTCATACCCTAATTTCGTCCGGGGACCTTTGCTTGATGACATGCGACCTTTCTTTGGTCCTTGTGAGGTGCTTGGCATCCATCATTGGGCAATTTGTGAAATTCCAGGACATGCCGGAAAACCAAAAAATATTGATGCACAATCCGTAAGTTTCCGTGACACACCGGAAATCAAATGGAAGCATCGTTGCATAATTAAGTGAGGTTCCGTAACATTCAGTAAGTCAAAAGGGGGATGATTATGTAATCCGCAAGGTTCCGTAACATTACGGAAAGAAAACAAGTAGCGTTACGAGATTCGTAAGTTTCCGTAACTTTACGAAAAAAGAATCACCAAAAAAGGTAAGGGGGTGAACTTATCAAGATAGGGGTGTAAATAGAAATTCAAATCTAGGCCCTTCTAGAACATTTTGGAAGTTGGGTTGCTTAAGGAGGAAGCAACTGGGCGGCAAGCTCCTCCACGTTTTTGAAAAATGGTTTTCGGGGCTTCCGCGGCTTCCGTAATACTTCCGTAAAATTTCCGAAAACCTTGGGTAAGCATATTCCACTTAACATTGGTAAAAGGGAAAAGAAAAAAGATGAAAATCAAATTCGAAAACAGTTCCGTAAGGCTTCCGTAACTTTTCCGTAAAATACGAAAAGGGGGGTGAACTTAGTAATTCGGGTGCGCTTAGAAATCTTCTTCATTAAGTCTTTGGGCGGCAAGCACCTCCTTTTTTTTTCTATAAATAGGGGAGGGGGAGCTGTTTCAAAATGTTCAAGACCCCTTTGGCTATGCATTTCGGCTATTTTGGGCAAAAACACGTTTTCGTGAAGAAAAATCAAGTCGAAGTACTTCCGTAACGCTTCCGTAAGCGATTCTGTGGAAATTCTTCATCGTTCTTCACCGTTCTTCATCCGTTCTTCGTTCGTTCTTCGTTCTTCAACGGGTAAGTTTTCGAATTCGAGACTTTCAATTCATTTCTTGTTTTGTGTACTTTCACTTTAATTTCGTTTACTTTCAGTTTTCTTTTCTTCCGTTTTTAACGTGCTTTAACCATTTATTTAAGTCGTTTTCTCGTCTAATAAATGATAAAATGAATTTCAACCGATCATTTGTGTTGTAATCTCGTTTAATCACTGTTAAAACGAAATCTAACTGATCGTTCACGCTATAACCTCGGTTAAACCAAAAAAAGTAAAATAATAATAAAATAATCAAAATATCTTTGAATAAAATAATAAAAAAAAAATCAATCGGACGTTTTTCTTTGGAAGTTTCCTTGAATGAATTGATTAATAACCAAAGTGAAACTAAGACTAAATCAACTCACAAATCAAGTTTTTTTTCCGAAAAATCACTAAAAACCGTTTTAAGGTCCAACGCCTTAAACGGTCCTCTTTGCTTTTATCGGTTAACATGGACCGTTCAAAAGCATAAAATCAACATGTGACTTTACCGCTTTTGCAAGAACTACGTAGGTCTGATTTCCTCATCGCAATTGAGGATACGTAGGAGCAAGAGCCCCGCTTTTGTCGACCACCCCAAGAGATCTTTAATGGTCCAAATGCCTTAACGTTTCTCTCCTTTCAAAAACAAGAGATCGTTAATGGTCCAATGCCTTAACGTTTCTCTCCTTTCAAAATCAAAAGACCGTTTAATGGTCCAACACCTTAAATGACCTTTTGTTCAAATAAAAAACATATTTTGCAAAAAAGACAAAAAACAAACTTAAACCAAACACTTTGTTCCGAAAGAACTACGTAGGCCTGATTTTCTCATCCCAATTGAGGAATACGTAGGAGCAAAGGGAAACACCCTTGTCGACCACAAAAAGAGAAAAAATATAAAAAGGGTATAAAGGATATAAGGACATAAAAGGGAACGTAAAAATCAAAGTCATGTTTGCACATTCGATTAAAGGCTGCCGTCCCTTGTGACGGACGTATGGGGTGCTAATACCTTCCCCGCGCGTAAATACAACTCCCGAGCCTTTCACTTAAAAGTTCGTAGATCGCGTCTTTTCCGGTTTTTCCGACGTTTTCCTCAAATAAACGTTGGTGGCGACTCCGCGCGTATTCCTTTCGTGGAACACGCATCCCGCGAGTCACGCGTCGCCCTCCCGCCGAAGGGTAGGTTGCGATAGACATCCTTAATTGCCCCAGCTTCTAAGCATAATATTGTTTGACGACATCAGAGTTCACGGGTGAAGGTAGCTCTTCGCCATCCATGTTGGTAAGCACCAGGGCTCGTCCGGAAAAAGCCCTCTTCACAACAAAAGGCCCTTCGTAGTTCGGGGCCCATTTCCCTCGATGGTCCTTGACAGCATGGGACATTTTCTTTAGCACAAGGTCTCCCTCATGGAACTTGCGTAAGCGTACTTTCTTGTCGAATGCACTCTTCATTCTTTGCTGGTATAAGCGCCCATGACTCATGGCCGTTAAGCGCTTACCCTCAATGAGGTTGAGCTGATCATAGCGTGTTTGAGCCCACTCTGATTCCTTTAATCCGGATTCTGCCAAGATCCTTAATGACGGGACTTCTACCTCAAACGGTAACACAGCGTCCATCCCATATACCAATGAGAACGACATTGCCCCAGTTGACGTTCGCACTGAAGTCCGGTAACCGTGCAACGCGAAGGGGAGCATCTCGTGCCAATCCTTGTATGACACGGTCATCTTTTGGATAATCTTTTTGATATTCTTATTGGCCGCTTCCACGGCTCCATTCATCTTTGGCCGGTAGGGCGTGGAATTGTGATGCTGGATTTTAAACTCCTCGCACATTTCCCCCGTCATCTTGTTATTCAGGTTGGTGCCGTTGTCCGTGATAATCTTCCTTGGCAAACCATATCGGCAGATGATCTCTTTCTTAATGAACCTCACCACCACATTCCTCGTGACATTGGTATATGAAGCCGCCTCGACCCACTTGGTGAAATAATCTATTGCTACAAGGATGAAGCGATGACCATTCGAGGCCTTGGGCTCGATGGCCCCGATGACATCTATTCCCCACATGGAGAAAGGCCAAGGGGCGGACATGACATTCAGAGGGTGCGGTGGGGCATTGACATTATCTGAGAATGCTTGACATTTGTGGCATTTCCTCACATGGACACAACAATCACTTTCCATGGTAAGCCAGTAATAACCTGCTCTTAGGATCTTCCTGGCCATAGCATGTCTGTTGGCGTGCGTTCCAAACGAGCCCTCATGGACTTCTTCGATCATGTGATTTGCCTCCTTGGCATCCACACACCGCAGGAGTGTCATGTCGTGATTTCTTTTATACAGTATGCTTCCGCTCATGAAGAAACCGGCTGCCAACCTCCTCAATGTCCTTTTATCGTTGTCGGCAATCTCTGGCGGGTATTCTTTGTTTACGACATATCGCTTGATGTCGAAATACCAAGGCTTTCCGTCCCGTTCCTCTTCCACTTGGCAACAATGCGCGGGTTTGCCACGACACCAAAATTCAATGTAGGGTAGATCCCCGTGCGGTGTTAGCTGGAACATAGACGCCAACGTAGCAAGTGCATCCGCCATTTGATTTTCCTCGCGGGGAACATGATGGAAGGAGATCTCATCGAAAGTCTTAGCCAATTCCTTGATATAGGCTTTGTAGGGTATCAGCTTGGGATCTCTAGTTTCCCATTCCCCTCTCAGCTGATGGATTACCAACGCTGAGTCGCCGTACACCTTGAGTAGTTTGACATTGGAGTCAATTGCTGCCTGGACGGCTAGGGCACATGCTTCATATTCGGCCATGTTGTTGGTGCAGTCGAATCCTAGCCTGGCTGTGAAAGGTACACATTGATTGTCCGGAGAGACCAACACTGCCCCAACGCCATGACCTAGAATGTTTGACGCTCCGTCAAACCATACAGTCCATTTGTCCCGATCTTCGTCCAACTTTTCCTCGAACAAGGCCATGATGTCCTCATCCGGGAATTCCAGATGCATGGGCTGGTAGTCGTTAAGAGGCTGTTGAGCCAAATAATCTGCCAAAGCGCTTCCTTTTATCGCCTTTTGGGTGACGTAGACTATATCAAACTCAGATAGCAAGACTTGCCACTGGGCGATTCGTCCTGTGAGAGTTGGCTTTTCAAAGATGTACTTAACCGGGTCCATTTTGGATATCAACCAGGTAGTATGGCTCAGCATGTACTGCCTTAGGCGATGGGATGCCCATACTAAAGCACAACACGTTCTTTCGAGCAAGGAGTAATTCATCTCACAGGTCGTGAACTTCTTACTTAGGTAGTAAACAGCGCGCTCTTTCTTCCCGGATTCGTCATGTTGCCCCAGCATACACCCCATTGACTCGTCCAAGATTGTCATGTACAAAATGAGAGGCCTTCCAGGTACTGGTGGCATAAGCACGGGAGGATTCATTAGGCACTTTTTGATCCTTCCAAAAGCCTCTTGGCAATCCTCATTCCACCGATCAGTTTGGTTTTTGCGCAAGAGTTTAAACAACGGCTCACAAATGGCGGTGAGCTGCGATATGAATCTGGCAATATAATTCAAGCGCCCCAGGAAACCTCGGACTTGCCTCTCTGTACGGGGTTCTGGCATCTCAAGGATAGCCTTCACTTTTTCGGGGTCTACCTCTATCCCTTTCTGGCTTACAATGAAACCAAGCAATTTCCCTGATTTGACCCCGAAGGTACACTTAGCGGGGTTCAACCTTAATTGATATTTCTTAAGCCTTTCGAACAATTTCCGCAGGTTGACAAGGTGTTCTTCCTCGGATTTAGATTTAGCAATTATGTCTTCCACGTAGACCTCGATCTCTTGATGCATCATATCATGGAACAAAGCTACCATGGCCCGTTGATAAGTTGCCCCAACATTCTTGAGTCCAAAGGACATCACCTTGTAACAGAACGTTCCCCACAGGGTGACGAAAGTAGTCTTTTCCATATCCTCGGGCACCATCTTTATCTGATTGTAACCAGAGAAACCGTCCATGAAGGAAAATAAAGCGAAATTGGTCGTGTTATCTACGAGGATATCGATGTGTGGTAAAGGAAAATTGTCCTTGGGACTGGCCCGATTCAGGTCCCGATAATCTACACACATTCGTACTTTCCCATCTTTTTTAGGAACTGGTACGATGTTGGCAACCCATTCTGGATACCGAGCGACGGCCAGAAATCCAGCGTCAAATTGCTTCTTCACTTCTTCCTTTATCTTCAAGGATGTTTCGGGCTTCATCCTCCTCAGTTTCTGTTTTACCGGGGAACACTCGGGATTTAGAGGTAATCGGTGCTGTACAATGTCAGAACTCAAACCGGGCATATCTTGGTATGACCAAGCAAAGATGTCTTGGTAGTGTTTTAGCAGGATTATTAATTCTTCACGGATAGGTGCGGTAATACCTGTACCTATCTTTACTTCCCTCTTTCCACTGCCAATTCCTAAGTCTACTAGCTCTGTTTCTTCTTGATGAGGCCCCGTTTCTTGGTCCTCATGGGCGACCATTCTTTCTAGTTCTGGGGGAAGTCCCACATCCTCATTTCCTTCATCTTTCGTTTGATTCATTTCTTGCTCGAAGTCGATAGGCGGGTCCCAGGTATTAGTACCTTCGGGGACTCGTCATCGGATCTGCCGTTTCAGAAAAAGAAGTAAACATGCAAATGAATGAGAATGGGTAGAGACTAGGAACAGATCAAGAAAGATCCTTGTATTATAAATTCAAAAACAAAAGACACAAAGCCTTAACAAAAGGAAAAACTCTAAAGCCTAGGCCCAACTATAGAGCTTTTAAAACCGTAAAGGTTTACATTATGCTCGTTGCGTAAATGCCGGGGCATTCCTCCACTTGCCAATTTCCCAACTGGAAATCAGGAGGGCATGGTCGTACCAAATCCAAAGTACTCGGAATATCATCGTCGCATATCGCGAACGCTTGACCTTTGTCTCCCAGACCCGCGCTTATAAAGCTTCTACTTATGTGGCAGGGCGGGCTTCCTTCACTTTCTTGTCTCCAACGCGAGCTTTGACCACTGTTCTTCCTTCCCGCGATGCTTCTTTTCATGTCCGCCTGAGTAGGCTTATAGCCTAAACCATACTTCCCACGATTTCCTTGGGTATTTATCAGGCTAGTTATGCCGCCGTTGTCTTTGCCTAAACCCATCCCGGGTTCATAACCGTTCCCCAACATAACTCGGGCCATCATTACCGCTGCATCGGACAGACAAGGCTGCCCAAAGAGGGAGTCCACGGAGGAAATGCTGACCACCTCAAAAGACTGGAAAGTAGTTTCTAACGATTCTTCTGCGGCTTCCACATAAGCCATGGAGGATGGGCAGCTTACCAAGATATCTTCCTCGCCTGACACGATGACCAAGTGCCCCTCCACTACGAATTTCAGCTTTTGGTGGAGTGTAGAAGGCACAACTCCCACTGAGTGGATCCACGGGCGCCCCAACAGGCAGCTGTAGGGGGGGTTAATATCCATTATTTGGAAGGTGACTTGACAGGTGTGAGGGCCTATTTGTACTGGGAGATCGATCTCTCCCCTAACCTCTCGGCGAGTGCCGTCGAAGGCCCGAACCACCATTGAACTTGGTTTTAAGTGGGAAGCATTGAATGGTAACTTCTCCAAAGTGCTCTTAGGCATCACGTTTAAACTGGAACCATTATCGATGAGCACCTTGGCTACGATATGGTCCATACACTTGACTGATACGTGTAAAGCCTTATTATGCCCTCTCCCCTCGGCGGGGATTTCTTCCTCGGCGAAGGCAAGATAGTTGTTGGCAGCGATATTGTTGACCAGCCCTCCGAAACCTTCTACCGAGATATCTTGGGCCACGTGAGCCTCGTTCAGCACTTTTACTAGCAGAGCCCGATGAGGCTCGGAGCTCATAAGTAACTCCAACAGCGAGACCCTAGCCGGGGTTTTGTTGAGCTGTTCGATAACCTTGAATTCGCTCTGCTGAATTATCCGAAGGAACTCGCTGGCTTCCTCTAGCGACACCTCCTTTCTACCATCCTTTTTCTCCGGGGACCCCTTTGCTGGAATATCTGTATTCGAAGCATGGGGTGCTTCGCCATCTTGTTCCTCCACCACTTTTCCTTTTCCCTTGACGTCGGCGGGTTGGACTGGTAGGTCCGGAGGTGCGAACACACGACCACTACGGGTCACACCACTCAGTCCCGTGATATTTGTTACTTTAGCTGACAGCGAGCTGACGTCAGTGGCTTCTTCTTCCTTCTTCCCCGGAGGTGTATATCTCCACGGGACCGCGTGACTATTTTGGTACGGGAAAGGAACAGGTTTGGCTACTAAGGGGTGTCCGGGCTTTTGCGAAGCTGCGCTTTTAGTGAAGTATATCACCAAGGGTTTGGGCTTCGCAACACTGCTCCCCTCCGTAGATTGCATGCATATATGCTGCTCTTCTTTTCCTTCAATGCCGACTTCCAGTCGACCTTGATCTATCATCCGCTGTAACAATTCCTCTACTTCCAAACACGTCTCCATGTCATGCATCTCGCCGGAATGTAGCAGACAGGAATCCTCCTTACACCCACTATGGGGAATCACACCTCCTTTTTGTAGGGCCTCAAAGATAAACCTCCTAGGGGTTGCCACATCCCTTAAAGGTTTAGACCTGTGCGGCCTATCGGATTCAACTGCATTAACTGCTCCCCCTCCATGATTGGCGAGCGGGTTGGTTCTCACATTGGGCCGATCCTCTTGGAAAGTCAGCCATCCAGCATCCATTAAATGTTGGACCTTGTATTTAAGGGCCAAGCATTTTTCGACGGAATGCCCCGGGACACCCCCATGGTACTTGCAAGTTGCGTTAGGGTCATACCACTTCCGGAAAGGGGGTTCGAGGACCCTTCCGGGAGTTACCACGGCCAAATGATTGGCGATGAGGGATGGCAGAAGATCTTCGTACGTCATTGGGAGTGGGGTGAATTCCGGAAATGGCCTCGGAGGGAAGTTCCTTGTCGTGTTGGAATTACCGGCCGGTCGAGTCGTGTTCGGAGTTGGAACTTGGGGAGCTTCCCTCTGGGTGGGTGCCTTAGGCTGCACGGGTGTTGAACTAGAGGCATTCCCAGTATGAGCCGAGAAGCTTGGGTGATGTTGCGCGTACTGATGGGTACCATGAGGTGTTTGCTGGGTTTGACCCACGCGGGTGTTGAAGAGACGGCATGGGCATCTCCCTCCTTCCTTTTTGCCCCTGTTGCCCCGATTCTTTTGGCATTTGCGTTTGTGGAGGAAACGTAATCAAACTTTCCTCTTTTCAATCCTACCTCGATTCTTTCCCCGGCAAACACCAGATCCGCAAAGCTGGACGACATGTAACCTACTAGCTTCTCATAGTAGAACACTGGCAGAGTGTCTACCATCATGGTGATCATCTCTCTCTCAACCATGGGAGGAGCTACTTGTGCCGCCAAATCCCTCCATCGCTGCGCATATTCTTTAAAGGTTTCACCCTCTTTCTGAACATATTCTGCAGTTGAGTACGATCAGGAGCCATATCAGAATTGTATTGATACTGCCTTAGGAAGGCGGTAATCAGATCCTTCCAAGTACGGATACGGGAAGCTTCCAAATTAGTGTACCACACTACCGCAGCTCCGGCCAAGCTATCCTGGAAGAAGTGTATCAACAGCTTTTCATCTTTAGAGTGGGCGCCCATCTTACGGCAGTACATTTTGAGATGGTTTTTGGGACAAGTCGTCCCTTTATACTTGTCGAAGTTCGACACTTTGAACTTCGGGGGAATAACAACATCGGGTACTAAGCAAAGATCCGTCATGTCTGCGAATGGATAGTCCCCAAATCCTTCCACAGCCCTCAATCTTTCCTCAAGGAGATCGAGCTTCCTCCTTTCTTCAGTTGCTGGGGGCGGCCCTTCCGTGGACAAAACTATTGGTGATGCTGCGATGTTGGGTTGAGGCAACGTGCCTGGTGCCGGCCCTTCGGGGATCGGGGGATAGAACTCGACATCCCTTCGAGCATAATCTTGAGGGTCTTTGTGGACTTCGTCGGGCTGCTGAGGAGGCTCTCTTTCATGGACGGGAGAAGCAATGTGGCCCGCATCTTCTTGCAAGACGGGGTGGTGAATAGTTGGGCGGAAATCCATAAGGGTAAGCTGCTCGGTTGTATCCCAGGTGAGGGCTGCCATCGTGCCCCAGTGTGTCCCTTCCCTGACCTACTATGTTTGAGGGAGGATGGTGCGTAGTTGCCAAGAGAGTCGGGTCTGCTTCGGCAGCCGAACTGACAGCGGCGGCGGTGGCCGCGTTCTTCTCTATGAGCTGCTTCATACTTAACATGGCCTCCATCATGGAGGCCATTTGTTCTTTCAGAGCCGACATGTCGGCTTTCATCTGTTCCTGCGTCTCCTCTTGATCACCCATCGTTCTAGATTTGGATCTGGTGTGATAGGGATCCCTTGCGGCGCGTTTAGTTATGGTGTCTTTCCCTAAAAAACCAAACGTGAGGAGTGGGTAAAGAAAGAAAATGCATGCTAGAGATGAAACGTAGGAGTGATTTGATTTGCACAAGTTTTTTGGAGTAGAAACATGGGACCAACTCATTTTATTTCAAAAAGGAAGTCATATCTAGTCAAGGTCTGAGAGACCATACAAGTTTCCTAACGATTTCTAATTATGTGGGCCATTAAGTCTATCATATGCTGACAATAGGCCGAGAAGCCCGTGAATCTCTTCGGGGGCGGAGTAGGTGTCTGCCATCGCTTTGGCCTTGGCTAACAATCGGGGAAGTTCTTGACTCCCGTTCAAGGTAAGAGCAAACCGATCCATCCACATGGTTGCCTCTTGGTGTAAAGAGTCGATCACCCTTCCTCTAGCCTCTTTTTCCGCGTATACTTGGGCATATTCGTCCGCAATCCTATGCTCGTGGGCCGCGGCTAGACCTAACTCTTCTTGGTACTTGGCGATGATAGCTAGCATTTGGTCTCCGTCTCGCATAAACGCTGAGACAAGCTTCTTTTGGACCTTGAACAGGCAACTAACTCCTCTTTCAAAACCATGCTATGTGCTCGCGACTGGTCCCTTTCTTCCCTTCGCAACTTGAGTTCACTATTGCTACCCCATAGAGCTCCGCCGAAATTTGTTCCGGCCATACTCTTCCTTGCGAGCCCTCTTGGTCTCTTGTTCAAGGGCTCTTGCGGTAATTGCATTCTCTTCCCGTAACCCGGCACACTCCTTCGAACGTGTGTAGCGGCCAACTTGAACTTCTCCTTCGCAAGTTTTTCCTTTCCTAACTCGCTTTTGAGAGCTTGACTTCTTCGTCCTCTTCCGGTGCTTCAAAATTCTCTTCGCTGACGACTCTTAACTTGGCGAGCCAATCTAAACCTCGTATATGAACTTTCAGCCATTCGTGGTACCCACCAATGATGCCATTACGAATGCCTCTAAGCTCTTGATCTTTCCTTAACGGGGTTTCCCATGCCTTATGGATTCTTTGTATAGTCTTGGAATTTTGTGCGCCGAGATCCCTCACAAGGAAAGGAGACATGCTTTCTTCCGTCGGTGCTCCCCTCATGGGGTACCCTAGTTGTCTTATAGCGAGCGCGGGATTGTAATTAATACAACCCTCGTTCCTACTAGCGGAATGTTTGGGTATCTTCCACATGAGAAAAGGACTCCTTCTTTTCCTTCCTTCCATCGGGGGAACCAACTGATTGTTCTACCTCCTATCCCGGCCAAGAGCTGGTCCCAATCTATTCTCCTCTTTTCAGTACACGAGCGATGGGCTCAGGAGCGGACATGGATGTCTTGTGTCTTGTTGGAACAAGTGCGAAACCAACCAAACACAGAGGGCGGGTAAGCAACAGATGATCCGTGCGCTACTCTTTTCGCACCTTCGGTCAAATGTGTCAAATAGATCTGCCAAGACAGCTACCACCGGACTTTCCTTGCTATGGTGGTAGGCAAGGAAAGCGTCGATT
>NW_021144496.1:0-50117 GCF_004193775.1 Glycine soja
ATCTAATATTTACAAAGATAAGCGGGCTCGTACTTAGCCCATGGGCCCGAAATCTACCCTAAGGCTCATAAGACCCTAGGGCCTTCTCTTGCATCTCTGGCCCAATCTACTTGGAGTTTTTCTATCCAATGCCCTTGCGGAGTAGGATTGCATCATTCCCTCCCCCTTGAAAAGGATTTGACCTCAAATCCTGAGGTTCTTGATACTCTGGGCTCCTTCCCTTAACACCTGTAAAAAGAACAAAAACATATGTATTAGTGGTGTTTAGTATGTTGAAGTAAGGTAAGGTTTGAAAACTCATTTCCTGGGCATCTTCCCATGAAGGAACATGGTTCCTCACCAACTCAATGAGTGGTGCTACAAGTATAGAAAAATATGGGGCAAACCTTTTGTAAAAGTTTGTTAAGTATTGGAAGCCCCAAATTTTTCTTACACTTGGTGGAGCGGGCCACTCAGGAATGACCTTTATTCTCTTAGGGTTCATGGGAACCCTTTGATCACAATTTAAAAAATTAAGAAAAGTAAAGCAATAGAACATACCTTTTTCTGTATTTTCATGTTGATTATTCCTACCAAAAAGTATGACAAACCTAAGGTGTCCCATATGAGTGCCTAAGTTTGTATTGAAACTAAAAATAAGAACAAACCTACCTAATGAGTCCCTATGTACACAAATCATGAAGATGTTGGGTGCATGAGTAATTTTACAAAAGAGTGTTGCACCACCCAAAGCATTCATCACACCACCTATTTTAGGGATTTGGTGCCTAATAATACCTATTTTGGGCACCAACAAAGCACAAGGATTTAATCTCTTGCGAACCAAACCCTCATCCAACAACTCCTTTACTTGAGGAATAAACTCAAGCCTAAGAGATGTGGCAATGCTAACAAGTGTCTTTTTACAAAGGAGAAAATGTGGAGGTTGTCTAAGAAGGGAAATTTCTTTAATATTTGTCTTTATTTCACAATGTCTTTCCTTCTTAGCTAACCTCTTGGAGGAGACACTTACCTCCTTACACTCCTCCTTAACCATTAAAGGTTGTCCTTCTTCTTGGGGGTAGATCTCTTCACTAGATTCTTCCCCTTTTGCTTCTTCACTTTTACTAGAGGAAGGTGAAGTAGTAGCCTCATCTTGGCTACTATAAATGTCTTGGCCCCTAATAATCATGGTTTTCTTGGTGGGGCATTGAGAAGTAATGTGTCCTCTTCCAAGACATTTAAAGCACTTCATGGAGCTAGTCTTCTCTTGCATACTAGCCTTAAGGGGTTGCTTTTCTATTGTCTTCCCCTTATCATCTTTGGGCTTAGAAGGTCTCACCCCTAAGATTCCTTGACCTTGGTCTTTCTTTGGATAAGAGTGAGAGCCATAAGATTTTGAAGTAGACTTCCTTTTAAGTTGTTGCTCTACCCTTATTTCCCAATCTAAATTGGCCTCTACATTGTCCTTCCCATGGAAGTATGGGAGTTTAATGTTAACCTCTTGAGGCTTTCTTTCATTTTCTCTTCTTTGGGAGTGATGTTTAGTATGTGAACTATGACGCCCTCTATAATAGTCGCTAAGTTCTTCACTTAAACTCTTACAAGAGTCATGACTACTATAGGAGGCATGTTTTTCTCTTTTCATTTCTTTCATTATTTTCTTCTTTCTTCCTCTCTTATTTTCTCTCTTTCATCTTGACTTATTTCTTCCACTCTTTTTTTACCTTTTTCTTTTCTCTCTTGTTTTTCTTTCCACAACTTAAGGGATCTCAACTCATCTAATATCTTATACAAGGGGTCCTTAGGAGTAGAACCCTCACCATTAACACTAGATGAAGAATGAAGACTCATGTTGGTTCCTAAGTTATGGTTCTTTCTTGTTGGGGGTTTGAAAAAAAGGTAAAAGAAACTATGGTTGAAACTAGCCAAAATAAACACTAAAAAAAGGTGTGAAAGATAAGGTAAAAACTAATTGGTAAAAGGCAAGCTATCTAGGCAGTTTGACAATGGAGGGTAAAGGAAATAAGCTATGAAAATAAGCAAGAAATTAAAGTGCAAGAAATGAAACTAGGCGGATCCTAAGAGTGTTTGGATGACCTCATTTAAGGTTCCCAACAAAACACTCACTATCCTAAGGGGAAATTGCCTAAAATTATTACACACAAATGGAAGTAGGGTGACCTAGCGGAGGCTCCCAACTTACTTCCAATGAAAGGCCTTTTTGTTACAAAATTTGAAAGCAAAGCAAATTGCCAATTACAAAATTACAAAGAAAAAAGTCCTCAATTGTGGTGGCTATTCTCTCTTTAGTGTTTCACTCAATTTGGAGTGCTTCTTAGTCCAATAGCTCTTAAGGTGGTTGGCCCCTTGCTTCTTGACTCAAATTCTTCAAGATATGGCACCAATCCTCCTTTCCAATTCCCTATATGGCAACTCACAAGCAAGGAAACAAAGAGACAAGCAATAACCAAAGACAAAAAAAAAATGAAATGAAAGCTAAACCAATAGAGTTTTAACAAGACAAATTTCCAAGGATTATTCAACAATTAAAGCAATGGAAAGCACAAAAAGCAAGCTAGGACTCAAAGAGAAACCTAGAATGGCTCTAGAGTAGAGTAGAAAAACTAAAAAAAAAAAAAAAAGACTCAAGAAACCTCTAGTTTTGGCACTTGTTTTCACAATAATTTTCAATTGAAATTTCAGAACTAGGATTGGTATAAAATAGGCACCAATTATAGAACAAATTTTGAGCCAAAACAACAAGCACACTTTCCTTTCACTTTTTTTTTTTTCCTGGACACTGATTTTTCTGCCAACTTGTGAGATTTTTATTTATTTTTCCTTTAATCCAAATCGCTTGGTTCTTTTTTTATAATTTTGGTCCAGATGTCTAAAAAATTCAGTAAAAGTTTCAGCTCAAAAAACGTAGTGACCAATTCCCAGTAATTTATACACTTTTGTATGTTCAAGCTGCCTGCACCAGCGATTTCAACCTAGAAATCAAGAGTAGTGTTTATGTTGCTTAAGGCTTGGATAGTTACAATTTGTGTTTGCTTATGCTCAATTATCTTGAATAACACAATTCAAGAGAGCTTAAGACTTATTTGATTCACAAATCCAGCCACAACTCAGCACCACAACTCAACTTCATCATAGGCATCATGTAGGAATCTTAGAAAACAAAAAAGAGTTCAAGAACAAGACTACTTCTAGGAATTGATTTAGAACATGTTATGAACTAAATAACATGCATGAATTAGACTCAAAATTCAAAAGATAGGCTAAGAATGACAAGAATACATGAACAAATGTATCTAGAATTCAATCAACAAAATAAAATTCAACACAAACTTAGAACATAATGTGACAATTACTATGACTAAACATGACTCTAAGACAACATGGATTAAGTGATTTACACTTAGATTTTTGTGTTTTTTTTTTTTAATCAATATTTTGGAAGAAAATTTAGATCTAAGGTTCAGCACAAGAATATTATGAATGAAAAATGATAGAACCTAAAATCAACACAAAAACAAGATTCAAGAGTAGATCTACAAAATTTGAACCATAGAAATGCAAGAACAAGTGTAGATCTAAGATTTAATCGGTTTATTTTTTTTTGAATCTACTCTAAACAGCACCAAACCACAAGACAATGGAGGATATACATGGAGAATAAGATGAAGAACAAGGAATTAAAGAGAATTCACCGAACAAAAAGATAGAGGAAGCAAAAGAACATCACCTAGATGAAGATGCTCTTGATACCACATGATGCAAGCTCCATTGGAGCTTGTAGGCCTAGGATCTTCTTCATCAATGGATTCCTTTGCTTCTTGGAAGATAAATGGCAGCGGAATGGAGAAGGAAGAGAGCGAGGAGACGCCACTTCAAGGAGAAGATGAGTCTAGAAGAAGCTCACCACCATAGGAGGCCATGGATAAGAGCTTGGAGGAAGAAGGAGATGAATGAAGGGAGAGGGAGAGAAGAGCACGAAATTTTGTGCTCAAAAGGAGCTCTGAAATCTGAAGTTAATATTCAAATGATCAAAGTTTAAAAAAATGCACACACATGACCTCTATTTATAGCCTAAGTGTCACACAAAATTGGAGGGAAATTCAAATTTCACTTGAATTTGAAATTGAATTTGTGGAGCCAAACTTTGGAGCCAAAATTTCACTAATTATGATTAGTGAATTTTAGTTATGGTTCAGCCCACTAATCCAAGATCAATTCCAAGATTCTCCACTAAGTGTGCTTAGGTGTCATGAGACATGAAAAGCATGAAGGACATGCACAAAGTGTGACTATATGATGTGGCAATGGGGTGTAGTAAGCAAATGCTCACCTCCCCCTCTAAAATTTAATTGGATTGGGCTTCTACCAATTCAATTAAATTTATTTCCAACCACACACATCAAATATCCACTTAGTGCATGTGAAATTACAAAACTACCCCTAATACAAAAACTAGTCTAGGTGCCCTAAAATACAAGGGCTGAAAAATCCTATATTTCTAGGGTACCCTACCTACATTATGGAGCCCTAAATACAAGGCCCAAAAATAATGAAACCTTAATCTAATATTTACAAAGATAAGCGGGCTCGTACTTAGCCCATGGGCCCGAAATCTACCCTAAGGCTCATAAGACCCTAGGGCCTTCTCTTGCATCTCTGGCCCAATCTACTTGGAGTTTTTCTATCCAATGCCCTTGCGGAGTAGGATTGCATCAAAAGGGATAGATTGTACAATGAAGACCAATCAAAATTCCTTATTGAATATGCAAGTGGTTGACCAAGGAATCTTTTTGAGAGGATAAGACAGTTCAGTTCAGAAAAACTCTTAATCTTTTGAGAGGATAAACTTTGTGGGCAATGAAAACTCTCTTTAAATTGGTGCTTCCAAGCAACCTTTGATGCCCATTCATAAACCATTTGAATAGATGTGACTCTTGGAAATTATTTTCCGAAAATCCCCTCTGGTAATCGATTACAAGACTTGTGTAAACGATTACAGGTTTTAAAAATTTGAATTAAAACATTTTCAACTGCTGGTAATCGATTACCAGAGAGCAAATCTCAATTTGAAATGATAGAATTCTTTGGTCAAACCTTTTGTTTTTCAATTTGGAAACTTCTTCCTAAGATTCTAGAGATCAACTTGATCATATATCTTGATTTCTTGTCTCGAATAAAACTTAGAAGCACTTGATCCTTCGGCATCATCAAAACATCAAAATATCTTGCTTCTACATAGGAGTCATTTGACTTAATCCATCAACTGAAAAAAAAATCCTTCAACTATTTCTCGTCCTTGGAAAATTCTTTTTGCAAAAATCAATTGCTTCTTTCATTCTCCCTTGCTACAAGGTTGTGAAAACAAGACAACGATGGTTACCTCATAGCCCTACACTGGGGCAATGAGGGGCATCGTGCATGAGCCTCAAGTGAACCTAGGGGCAGATTAGAAGTTCTCCCCCAATAGGTTCCCTCCTACAAGGTCATGATGAAAGACAACGATTGGTACCTCAAAGCCTTACACTGGGGCAATGAGGGGCACCGTGCATGAGCCTCAAGTGAACATAGGGGCCGATCAAAAGTTCTCACCCATCGATGTTTTCAAAAAAAAAAGGGGGACAAACCCTAGGATTTCAATGGATTGATTAAACATCAAATGGCTCCATTGCCGTCACTCCAAAATGGTCAAGTGACTAAATAAAAAAGAACATACACTCTGAGGGAATTCCCGGAGAGATTTGCAAAAAGATAGGATGAGGTTGCATGAATTATCACCTTTTTCAAAAGGACAGTCAATCTGTGTTTTCCAAAAAATCAAATCAAAATCAAAATCACAAAATAGGGAAAGAATGTCATGAACATTGTACAACTTTCCATTACATTGCATTGTTTCATATGAAGTCCGCATTTACCAAATTTCACGACAAAGGTTGCATGCATCTGCATCCCTAAAAATCATGTTAACTGCATAGATTTCCTACATCTAATGTCCAAATCTTGTGGATTTGGGATGACCGGCCCTCTCGATGAGTCGATCTCTTGCTTTCTCATAAGGGTGGACCCTTGGGTACTTGTACCTATCACCTTTAGAGGACTACACGTCCTCACCTTCGTAGGGATACACGCCCTCACCTTTAGAGGACTACACATCCTCGCCAACAGAGGGCTGCACGCCCTCACCTTGAGAGGACTACACGTCCTCGCCAACAGAGGGCTGCACGCCCTCACCTTGAGAGGACTACACGTCCTCGCCAACAGAGGGCTGCACGCCCTTACCTTCAGAGGGCTACACGCCCTCGCCATCAGAGGACTGCATGTCCCCACCTTCGTAGGGCTACACGCCCTCACCTTTAGAGGACTACATGTCCTCACCTTCAGAGGGCTACACGCCCTAGCCATCAGAGGACTGCATGTCCTCACCTTCAGAGGGCTACACGCCCTCGCCATCAGAGGACTTCATGTCCTCACCTTCGTAGGGCTACACGCCCTCACCTTTAGAGGACCACACGTCCTCACCTTCAGAGGGCTACACGCCCTCGCCATCAGAGGACTGCATGTCCTCACCTTCAGAGGGCTACACGCCCTCGCCATTAGAGGACTGCATGTCCTCACCTTCAGAGGGCTACACGCCCTTGCCATCAGAGGACTGCATGTCCTCACCTTCGTAGGGCTACACGCCCTCACCTTTAGAGGATCACACGTCCTCACCTTCAGAGGGCTACACGCCTTCGCCATTAGAGGACTGCATGTCCTCATCTTCAGAGGGCTACACGCCCTCGCCATCAGAGGACTGCATGTCCTCTCCTTCGTAGGGCTACACGCCCTCACCTTTGGAGGACTACACGTCCTCGCCAACAGAGGGCTGCACGCCCTCACCTTCAGAGGACTACACGTCCTCGCCTTCAGAGGACTACACGTCCTCGCCTTCAAAGGGTCATGTACCTTCACCTTCAGAGGACTACACGTCCTCGCCTTCAAAGGGTCATGTACCTTCAACTTCAGAGGACTACACGTCCTCGTCGTCAAAGGGTCATGTACCTTCACCTTTGTAGGGCTACACGCCATCACCTTCAAAGGACTACACGTCCTCGCCTTTAGAGGACTACACGTCCTCGCCATCAGAGGACTACGTGTCCCCCATTTTCAAAGGGGGACATGTCCTCACCTTTAGAGGATTGCATGTCCTCGCCATCATAGGACTACACTCCCTCGCCTTCAAAAGGCGACACGTCCTGAACTTCAGAAGGCTACACGCCCTCGCCTTTAGAGGGCTACGCGTCCTCACTTTCAGTGGGCTCCATATCCACACCTTAAGATAATTTAAGGTCCTCTGTCCTTAAATGCTTAACCGAGACTTGCACTCCCGGTTAAGGGACCAGTAGTTTCCTTTTAACGGTTCCTGGGCCACCCCCTGATATTGGAGGAGGGCCAACTGTGCGAGCACAACCAGAGAGGGAGGCTATCACACAGCTACTATGCATACCGGGGCAAGATTTCACCCGTGCCGCTACAAAGAGACGAGTGCGGATCATGCGCACCAACATGACCACTTTTACACAGATATAGATGACATTGCTACTTAGCAACATTCTGCCCAGCGACCGCAATGCCAATCTCCCCCTGCAAAAGTATCAGTTGGTCTGTGTCGTCCCGACATGGGTAAGTATGCATATGGTTTAACTGATTTCTGATACCATCTATTGTTTGCAGGGATCGCACCCACAAAGACACCCAGTGGACCTGAAGAAGTCCAACAGGGCCCTGGGGTTTCCAGCTCTGGTTACGGGCCTCTGTCGGCCCTACAGGGCGCCCGTTCCCCCCAGCAAGTTCATGTCGTCGTGGCATAGGTAAGTATGCACTTCCCCCAACTGATTTCTGATGTCATCTATTATTCGCAGGGATTGTGCCCGCAAGACACCTAGTGGACCCGAAGAACGCCAACAGGGTCTTGGAGTTGCCAGCTCTAAATACGGGTCTCTGTCAGTTCTACGGAGTGCCCGTCGCCCCAACAAGGTCATTAGACCCCACATTAACCGGGCTTTCATCAAGAAGTACTGCACCCCCAAACAGGCCCAGGGCAAAAACCACAGCAGCATTGGGATGGCCAGTAGTGGGCAATAGACACACCGCCACCACCTCTAGAGTTCACCCTAGCTCATCCATAAAAAGATTAGAGTGTTGCCTACGACACATGGCCGACCAATAGGCGACCAAGTCCAAAGCCAAAGGTAAGCAAAGTACTAGGTCCATGACCGACAAATCATTAGGCGTCCAGCTCAAGACGTTAAAGAAGCGCTACTAGGAGGCAACCTAGTAACTTTTAAATTTCTGCTTGCTATTTGATCACCTTTTGTTTCTCAAGTCTTATTGGGACACACCTAGTTGCTCATGATCCTAAGAATTTAAATAAAACGAGCACAAGCTCGAAAGGTAGTCATACCTCACAAAATATATGTATGGGTGTTTAGGTAGTGAAAAATACCTTAGATATGCATGTATGTAATTTAGGTAGCAAACAACTACCTCACAAAATATATATGTATGTTTAGGTAGCAAGATACCTTAGATATGCATGTATGTAGCAAAAAGATACCTCACAAAATATATATATGTATGTTTAGGTAGCAAGATACCTTGGATATGCATGTATATAGCAAAAATACCTCACAAAAATATACACATGTTTAGGTAGCAAAATACCTCTTGAAAAAAAAAAAGAAAAAAAAAACAAAAACAAATGAGAAAAAGAAATGAACAAATGTAAGAAAAAAGATGGGGAAAAGGAAAATAAGTTGTCTAGCTGAAAAACCAGCATGCTTTTGAAAAGAGATGACTTCCAACTTTTCTTTGAAAAAATTCGCTGATCATATCTATTTTTGGAAGAAATGTGTGTGTACAACCGAAGGGTAAACGCTGTGAAATTTCCCCGGACGCCCGAAATGGACTCGGATGAATGCACAAATTGATAAAAGAACATATTTTGGAAACATTGGGTTGACTAAAATGGAGGAAATGAATCCTGAGCCCTAGCATCACATGACCATAAAAGTTTGACACTTGAGTGTCCACATAGGTGCATGCATGACCAGTTTTGCATGAAGTTTCCAAATCATCATTTTTGCATTTGTGTCATGGAAATAATGTGGGGCATCCCTTTTATCCTTGAACCAAACCAAACCCTGACATGTACCATGCCTAGCCATTCTACAAGTCTTGAGCCAAAATCCTGACTCACCATAATCCTTACCCTCGGAATCAAAGAAAAAGAGAAGGAAAGTTTCCAATCAAAGGAAAAAAGGAAGCAAGGAAATTCCCAATCAAAGAGAGGGAGAAAGAAAAAAAGAAAAGAAAGAAAATTCCCAACCAAAGAATGGGAAAAAGAAGAAGAAGAAAGGGAAGAAAGTCCCCGGTCAAAGAAACCAGAAGAAATGTGCAGAGAGGTCTTTAGACCGGACAATATCTGAACAATACAGAATTGTCACCAAATGAACAAAAAGAAGGAAAGGAAACCATGACCTAAAATGGTCTTCTCCCTTTAATTGCCAACCAGAATCAGTGCGCTAGCGACTTTTTTGCCCCGCACTAAACAAAAACAGAAAAGGAAAAAGCCAACAAAAAATCAAAAGCCAAAAAAAACACACAAAAGCCGAAAAACCCGCTAAAAGAACCCATTCCCAAGGGAAGTCCTATTGATCCATGATCACGCATGTAATTTTTGATTTGATAGGAAATAATTTGCAAAGTCAAGTCATGACATATCTATGGTTCGGAATTAGGATGAAACACTTACCTGTGCGAGATTGATACGCTTTGAGTGGATTTCTTCTATTTTTGTCGAACCCAGTGTTTCCTCTAAATGGTCATTTAGAAACGAAATGCTAACATCCAAAATCTCATTTATGGTTATGGGGGATTTCATCAACATACTCTCCTTCCCCGGTAAACGCATTGTTCTTTTCACTCAAAAAAAAAGCATATGCTGCTCTAATCAGTTGGAATATTTGTCTCTTTACTAAAGCGTGTTTGCATTTTTAGTGAAGAAAACACCGAGACTTTTTCAAGTCTCACAAGTTATCCAGAACTACGTAGGTCTAAGTTCCTCATTGGAGGATACGTAGGAGCAAGAGCCTCGCTTTTGTCGACTGCACCGCTTTTTGTTACCATGACCCAAGAGCTGGTAGCCCGCGGAGACACCTTACGGTTATCCGCACCTCGTCATTCAGTAACCCCAAGTGTGATTGGCGAGCAGAGGCCAATGTGGTCATCTGCGCCCTTTCTGGAGATGTCAGCATCTTCCGGTGGAGACTTTTTCAAGTCTCACAAGTTATCTAGAACTACGTAGGTCTGAGTTCCTCATTGGAGGATACGTAGGAGCAAGAGCATTGCTTTTGTTGGCCACCCCACAAGATCTGTCATACTGACCCTGAGGTCATGCGACATGCGGAGACAAAATTTGGTCATTCCGCACCCTTTTGCCATTCAGACACAATCGTGTCCGATGGCGCGCAGAGACAAAATTTGGTCATTCTGCACCCTTGTGTCATCCAGAGGCGGCGGGCCCGATGACACGCGGAGATACCTTACGGTTATCCGCACCCTTTTGTCATCCAGAGGTGGCGGGCCCGATGACAAGCAGCGGCCAATGTGGTCATTCTGCACCCTTGTGTCATCCAGAGGCGGCGGGCCCGATGACACGCGGAGATACCTTACAGTTATCCGCACCCTTTTGTCATCCAGAGGCGGCGGGCCCGATGACACGCAGAGACAAAATTTGGTCATTCTGCACCCTTGTGTCATCCAGAGGCGGCGGGCCCGATGACAAGCGGCGGCCAATGTGGTCATTCTGCACCCTTCGTCAGTCGCGGCCGACAAGCCCGTTGACATGCGGAGATTTACATCATCTTCCGCACTTACAAGATCTGTCACACTGACTTTTGAGTCATGCTGACGGGCGGAAATACCCGAGTGGTTATCCGTATAAACATTCTTTTGCTATCTGTAAGACAGAACCTTTGCTTGATGACATGCGACCTTTCTTTGGTCCTTGTGAGGTGCTTGGCACCCATCATTAGGCAATTTGTGAAATTCCGGGAACAACAAGTCATTTACATGCGGAAATTTTATGGTCACCCGCGACTCTCGTCAACCGAGAGGAACGAAATTAGTGTCATACCCTAATTTCGTCCGGGGACCTTTGCTTGATGACATGCGACCTTTCTTTTGTCCTTGTGAGGTGCTTGGCACCCATCATTAGGCAATTTGTGAAATTCCGGGAACAACAAGTCATTTGCATGTGGAGATTTTATGGTCACCCGCGACTCTCGTCAAATCGAGAGGAACGAAATTAGTGTCTTATCTTTACTTTCCTTTTATCTCCAATAAAAGACAAGTAAAGAGGGGCAACTGTCATACCCTAATTTCGTCCGGGGACCTTTGCTTGATGACATGCGACCTTTCTTTGGTTCTTGTGAGGTGCTTGGCACCCATCATTAGGCAATTTGTGAAATTCCTGGACATGCCGGAAAACCAAAAAATATTGATGCACAATCCGTAAGTTTCTGTGACACACCGGAAATCAAATGGAAGCATCGTTGCATAATTAAGTGAGGTTCCGTAACATTCCGTGAGTCAAAAAGGGGATGATTATGTAATCCGCAAGGTTCCGTAACATTACGGAAAGAAAACAAGTATCGTTACGAAATTCGTAAGTTTTCGTAACTTTACGAAAAAAGAATCACCAAAAAAAAGCAGAGGGGGTGTACTTAGTAAAAATGGGGGTGCAAATAGCACCCAGGCCCACTTGGGCCCTCCAGAATATTCCTCCAGAAGGCTGTTGCTTCTGGAGGAAGCAACCTGGCTCGCCTGGGCGAGCTGGGCGGCAAGCACCTCCCCTATTTTGCTATAAATAGGGGAGGAAGTGAAGAAGAAAAGGGTTTAGCCCCTTAGGCACTTCTCTCTCTTTCGAATTTGCTTGGAAAAATTGTTTCCGTGAAGAAAATCTAAGCCGAGGCGCTTCCGAAACGTTTCCGTAACGTTTTCCGTGAGGAATTTCGCGAAGGTTTTCGACCGTTCTTCATTCGTTCTTCATCGTTCTTCGATCTTCAACGGGTAAGTACCTCGAACCAAGCTTTTCGATTCATTCTATGTACCCGTAGTGGTCCACATTGTGTTTCGTGCATTTTTTATTCTCATTTTGTTTACTTTTTATACCCCCTCTTGACGTGCTTAAGCCATTTTACTTAAGTCATTTCTCGCTTAATCTAAAAATAAAATAAATTTCCACCGAACGTTTGAAATGTATTATCCGTTAACTTCGGTTAAAATGAATTCCGACCGTTCGGTCGTGCCGTAACCACGTTGGAAATCAAAAAGAGATAAAATAATAATATAATAACAAAAATATACCTTTTAGTAAAATAAAGCGGAAAATCAATCGGACATTTTCTCTTTGGGATTTCTCATTCTTAATTGAATTGACTAATAACTAAGGTGAAACTAAAGGCTAAAATCAACTCGCCTAGTCAAGCTCGTCCATAAAAATAGGTTTTTGAAGTTTATCATTTCAATTTCTTACTAAGTAAAATGGATCATTTTCAAGGTCCAACGCCTTAAAATGATCACCTCTTAAGTAAAAAAGAAATCACTTGATAAGAAAGAACTACGTAGGTCTGATTTCCTCATCGCAAATTGAGGAATACGTAGGAGCAAAGGGAACACCCTTGTCGACCACAAAAAGAGAAAAATATAAAAAAGGGTATAAAGGATATAAAGATATAAAAAGGGGACATAAAAAATTAAAGTCACGTTTGCACATTCGATTAAAGGCTGTCGTCCCTTAGGACGAACGTGTGGGGTGCTAATACCTTCCCCGTGCGTAAATACAACTCCCGAACCTTTCACTTAAAAGTTCGTAGATCGCGTCTTTTCCGGTTTTTCCGACGTTTTCCTCAAATAAACGTTGGTGGCGACTCCACGCGTATTCCTTTCGTGGAACACGCATCCCGCGAGTCACGTGTCGCCCTCCCGCCGAAGGGTAGGTTGCGACACCTCGAATAAACGTTGGTGGCGACTCCGCGCATTTTCCTTTCTTGGAAGACGCACCCGTGAGCCCTCGCATCGTCCTCCCGCCAAAGGGTAGATTGTGACATTTGGCGACTCCACTGGGGACTGTTTTTAGAGAGTTAGGCCAAACAATCATTGTGCTTTCCTTACCATGACTTCCCTTTTGTTCTTTTTCTTTGTCTTTTTTTCTTATGTTCTTGTATATATGAACTCTTTGATGCTTTTAGTTTGTTTTTTAAATGTATGCATGAGATAAAATATTTATTCATTTGAGGCACACAAGCACCAACACTATTTGCACAGACGGTGAGTTGAAAAGGGGCCCTATACACGGGTCCATGGGAACATAAGGAGTGGAGGTGAATCTTTGGTCATGCTAGGTCTCCGACTTGCTTGATAACAATGAACCCTCATCTAGAGTTTTTCTCTTTGATAACATATTGTTGCTAGTAGTCCCTAATGCCGCAATATGTTCTTCGTAATGGATGATACCTCTAGAAACCATCAAGAGAGATATGACCACCTTGGGAATTATCACTAAAAGCCTTTTAGTTCCTCTCGTTTAGGTCCCTAAAATAGGGGCACGAAGCAAACACGCTGCGTGCCATTTTTTTCACTGCCATGCATGTAGTCCTAAATGTCGTGTACCCCTTTGATTATATTTGTTTGTGGATATTGTCGTACTATGTACATCCCCGTGTTGTTCCTTTCGCATATGCATCATGCACGGGTTTCGTCTTGATCCCCTCACTTTGGCAAACCAACGGAGGGTCCGTGTCGCCTTCTTAAATACATACGTTGGGCGCCATGCTGCCCAAACGCTGTATCTAAGAAGGGGACAATTTCCCGGGCTCCCGTATTCATAAAATTGCATCTGTGTCATATGCATTTCTTCATGCATTCATCCATTCCACCCATGATAGATGTCAGAGTTTTGATTCGCACTGGGTTTTGTTTCACTTTAGTAAAACATGGGGTCAAGTCAAACGCCTTCGCTTAAAAAGAGGTTCTATCAAGTCAAGGTCAAGAGCCTAGGGATCACCAGTCTAAGAGAGTAAGGCAATTGATGGGTTAGCTCCAGCGACAAGTGTTTCGCAAAGCTTACGGTAAAATCTGGGACCTAGCCATGGCAGAAGTCTCCACGGAGGCCATTGCATCCCTCGCCCAGTATTATGACCAGCCGTTGAGGTGCTTCACCTTTGGGGACTTCCAGCTATCACCCATGGTGGAAGAATTTGAAAAGATCCTAGGATGCCCTCTAGGGGGAAGGAAACCATACCTCTTCTCAGGGTTCTATCCCTTTTTAGCTAGAATTTCTAAGATAGTCCAAATCTCGGCGCAGGAATTAGACCACAGAAAGCAAGTCGAAAATGGTGTGGTTGGAATACCGAGAAAATATTTGGAGGCAAAAGCAAGAATCTTGGCAGGTAGAGGCGAATGGGCCCCGTTCATAGACATCCTAGCTGATCTATATGACACCTTCGACCGAAGATGTCAGAAGAGCAGTATAAGGATTGTGTGCTGTACTCCGGCCCTCTATGTATGGTTGGTTTCGCACCTTTTTCGCCAAGAGGTGAGGCATGCTTGCCCGCTAGAAAGCCACCGTTCAAGCACAGAGAAAAGAGGGGAAAATTGGGACCGACTCTTAGCAAGCAAAGAAGGAGCGTTTGTCAACTGGTTCCCTCGATGGAAAGAAGGAAGAACCGGGATTCTTATTTCGTGCGGAGGATTTCCAAATGTTCCCTTGATGGGGACAAGGGGTTGCATCAGTTACAATCCCATTCTTGTTATAAGACAACTTGGCTACCTTATGAGAGGGGCACCACTAGAGGAAGAACTCACACCTACTATTGCACCAGGTTTCAATAAGACCAACATGGAGGCACTTTAAAAGGTCCGCAAGGCGTGGGAGATGGTGTAAAAGAAGGACAAAGAACTCAGAGGAAGTAACAACAGGCCCATCGGCGGCTACCGTAAGTGGTTGAAAGCCCACATGCAAGGTTTGGATTGGCTCCCGAGTTTGAGAACCACTAAAGGGGAGGAAGTTGAGGCACCGAAGGAAGACGAAGAGGTACAGGCCCTTAGGGCAGAACTCGAGCAAGCCCAAACAGTCAAAGAAAGGTTCAAATCAGCAACTCTTAAGATCTGAAAGGAGAATGCCGAACTGAGAGATGTAAATATAGCTACCACCAAGGCCTTGGAACAAGAGACCAAAAGGGCTCGTTGAGAAGAACACGGCCGGAACAAATTCCGAGGGGCTCTATGGGGCAGTAACAGCGAGCTTAAGCTCCGGAGAAAGGAAAGGGACCAATCACGAGTAGACTATTTGATCTTGAAGGATGAGTTGAAGGTTTGCCTAAGGTCCAAGAGAAGCTTGTCTTAGCGTTTATGTGAGACAGAGACCAACATGTTAGCCATCGTCAGTAAGTACCAAGAAGAATTAAATCTAGCCACGGCCCACGAGCACAAAGTGGCAGATGAGTATGCCCGAGTGTACGCGGAAAAGGAGGCTAGAGGAAGGGTGATCGACTCGTTACATCAAGAGGCAACAATATGGATGGACCGATTTGCTCTTACATTGAACGGGAGTCAAAAACTTCCCCGATTGCTAGCCAAGGCCAAAGCAATGGCGGACACCTACTCCGCCCCCGGGGAGATCCACAGACTTCTCAGCTATTGTCAGCATATGATAGACTTAATGGCCCATATAATTAGAAACCGCTAGGAAGTTTGTATTGTCACTCAGATCTTGACTAGTTATAACTTTCTGAATAAAATGAGTTTATCCTGCGTTTTTACTCCAAAGATCAGTGCGAATCAAATCACTCCCGCATTTTATCTCTAGCATGCATTCATTTTTCTTTTCCTACTCCTCACGTTTGGTTTTTTTAGGAAAAATGCCATAACTAAACGTGCCCCAAGGCATCCCTATCGCACTAGATCCAAATCTAGGACGATGGGTGATCAAGAGGAGATACAGGAACAGATGAAGGCCGACATGTCGGCTTTGAAAGAGCAAATGGCTTCCATGATAGATGCCATGTTAAGAATGAGACAACTTATGGAGAATAATGTGCCCACCGCTGCCACTGTTAGTTTGGCTACCGAAGCAGACCCAACTCTCCAAGCTACCATGCACCATCCTCTCCCAAACGCGGTAGGATGAGAAAGAAGTACACGGGCACATCAGCAACCCCCATTTGGGATACAACCGAGTGGCTTACCCTTATGGATTACCACCTAATTACACGCCACCAGTCATGCGTGATGACGCGGGTCATGTCCCTTCCCCTATCCTTGAACGGGAGCCTCCTCGACAGTCGAACGAGGTTCACGAGGATCGTAGAGAGTATGCCCAAGGAGACATCGATTTCTATCCCCCGGTCCCCGTCGAGGGGCCGGCACCCAACATATTGCCTCAGCCCAACCTCACGGGGGATCCTCGAAACCGCCCAGCACAACCAATATTCTTGTCCACAGAAGGACTGCCCCCGACAGCGGAAGAAAAAAGGAAACTCGATCTCATCCAAGAGAGGTTGAGAGCTGTTGAAGGCTTTGGCGACTATCCGTTCGCGGACATGGCGGATCTTTGCTTAGTATCGGACGTCGTCATCCCCCCAAATTTCAAGGTACCTGATTTTGATAGGTACAAAGGGATGACTTGTCCTAAGAACCATCTCAAGATGTATTGTCGCAAGATGGGGGCACATTCTAGGGATGAAAAGCTGTTGATGCACTTTTTCCAAGATAGCTTGGCTGGAGCCGCGGTCATCTGGTACACTAATCTAGAAGCTTCCCGCATCCGCACTTGGAAGGATCTGATTACTGCCTTCCTTAGGCAATATCAGTACAATTCCGATATGGCTCCTGATCAGACTCAGCTGCAGAACATGGTTAAAAAGGAAAGCGAGTCCTTTAAGGAGTACGCTCAATGTTGGAGGGACCTGGCAACCCAAGTGGCCCCTCCCATGGTCGAAAGGGAAATGATTACCATGATGGTAGACACCTTGCCGGTGTTTTACTATGAGAAATTAGTGGGCTACATGCCCTCCAACTTCACGGACTTGGTATTCGCCGGGGAAAGAATCGAAGTAGGTTTGAAGAGAAGAAAGTTCGATTACGTCTCCTTCACAAGTACCAATGCTAAGAGGATCGGAGCAACTGGGGCAAAAAGGAAGGAAGGAGATACCCATGCCGTCACTTCAGTGCCCTCATGGATCAAGCCACCGCAGACCTCTCACGGTACCCGTCAGCACGCGCAACATCACCCGAGCTTCTCAGCTCGCGCCGGGGACTCTTCCTACTCAGCATCCGTACAACCTAGAGCACCCACGCCCATCCAGAGGGAGGCCCCCAAGCTCCAGCTCCGACCCCGACTCGCCCCGCCATCAATGCCCACTTTGGCGCCGGTTCCAACGCGATAAGGAACTTTTCCCCGAGGCCCACTCCAGAATTCACCCTGATCCCAATGACGTACGAAGACCTCTTGCCGTCCCTCATCGCCAACTAGATGGCTATGATATCTCCCGGGAAGATCTACCAGCCTCCTTTCCCAAAGTGGCATAACCCTGACGCAATCCTGCGCATACCATTGGAAAACCCCGGGCCACTCCACCGAACGCTGCCTGGCCCTTAAATAGAAGGTCCAACATTTGATAGACGCCGGATGGTTGACATTTCAAGAGGACCGGCCCAACGTGAAAACGAACCCGCTCGCTAATCATGAAGGGGGAGCAATTAATGTCGTCGTGTCGGGTAGGCCACGCAGGTCCAAGCCTTTGAAGGACGTAACGACCCCCAGGAGGTTTATCTACGAGGCCCTACAAAAGGGGGGCATAATTCCCCGTGGTGGGCACGGGGAAGATTCCTGTTTGATGCATCCCGGCGAGCTACATAACATGGAAACATGTTTAGCAGTGGAGGACCTTTTGCAACGGATGATAGACCAAGGTCGGCTGGAAATCGACGATGAGGGGGATGAAGAGCAGCACATATGCATGCAGTCCGCGGATGAGGGAGGTCTTGGAAAGCCTAAGCCTTTAGTGATATATTTCACCAGAGACGCAGCTCCCCAAATGCCCCGATACCCCTCGGTAGTTAAACCTATTCCGTTTCCATACCAAAATAGTCACCCAATTCCATGGAGGTATGTGCCTCCAAGCGAAAGGAAGGAAGAAGCCACCGACATCAGCTCGTTGTCGGCAAAGGTAACCAATATCACAGGGCTGAGCGGCGTGACCCACAGCGGTCGCGTGTTCGCACCTCCTGACCTGCCGACACAACCCGCAAACGTTAAAGGGAAGGCAAAGATAGCGGAAGAACAAAATGACAAAATGATCCCCACTCCGAACGAGAATATCCCAGTGAAAGGTCTTTTGGGGAAAAAGGATGGTTGTGGCAAGAAAGAAGTATCGCAAAAGGAGGCAGGCGAGTTCCTCCGCATTATTCAACAAAGCGAGTTCAAGGTCATTGAGCAGCTCAACAAAACCCTGGCCAGAGTCTCTCTTTTGGAACTGTTCATGAGCTCTGAGCCTCATCGGGCTTTGCTATTAAAGGTCTTGAACGAAGCTCATGTAGCCCAAGACATCTCCATAGAAGGCTTTGGAGGACTCGTCAATAACATCACCGCCAACAACTATCTCGCCTTCGCTGAAGAAGAAATCCTTGCCGAGGGGAGTGGGCATAATAGAGCTTTGCATGTGTCAGTCAAATGCATGGACCACGTCGTGGCCAAGGTTCTCATCGATAACGGTTCCAGTTTAAAGGTAATGCCCAAAAGTACGTTGGAGAAATTTCCGTTTAACGCTTCCCATCTAAGGCCAAGTTCCATGGTGGTTTGTGCCTTCGACGATAGCCGCCGAGAGGTGAGGGGAGAGATCGACCTCCCTGTACAGATAGGCCCCCATACCTGTCAGGTTACCTTCCAAGTAATGGATATTAACCCGGCTTACAACTGTCTTTTGGGACGCCCGTGGATCCACTCGATGGGAGTCGTTCCCTCTACACTCCACCAAAAACTGAAGTTCGTAGTGGAGGGGCATTTGGTCATTGTATCGGGGAGGAAGACATCTTGGTAAGTTGCCCGTCCTCTATGCCATATGTGGAAGCCGTGGAGGAGTCATTGGAAACAGCCTTCCAATCTTTTGAGGTTGTAAGCATTGCCTCTATAGATTCCCTCTCTGGGCAACCTTGCATGTCCGATACGGCAATGATGGTGGCCCGGGTGATGTTGGGGAATGGCTATGAGCCCGAAATGGGTTTAGGCAAGAACAACGGTGGCAGAACTAGCCTGGTAAGCACCAGAGGAAATCGCGGGAAGTTTGGATTAGGCTATAAACCCACGCAAGCGGACATAAGGAAAAGTGTCGTGGGAAGGAAGAGCAGAAGCCAAGGTTCACAATTGGGACGACAAGTCGAAGGGGCCCTGCCTTGCCACATCAGTAGGAGCTTTATAATTGTGGGTCTAGGACACGAAGGCCAAGTCATTGCGATATGCGAGGATGACTCCCCGAGTGGGTCGGATTTGGTACGACCATGCCCTCCTGGTTTCCGACTAGGAAATTGGCAGGTGGAGGAGCGCCCGGACATTTACGGGACAAGCATAATGACACCCTTTGTGGCTTTTAAACTCTACGGTTGGGCCAAGGCTTTAGAGTTTCCTTTTGTTAAGGCATTATGTCTTTTGTTCCTGAATTTATAATATAAAGATCTTTCTTCATCTGTTTCTGCGCCTCTACCCATTCTCATTCATTTGCATGTTTATTTTCTTTACGCTTAAAATGTCAGATCCGACGATGAGTCCCTCGAAGGTACTAATACCTGGAACCCGACCATCGATTTCAAGCTAGAAGCGGGTCCGACAGAGAGTGAAGAGGACGAGGATGTGGGACTTCCCCCGGAGTTGGAGAAGATAGTCGCTCAGGAGGACCAAGAGATGGGGCCTCATCAAGAAGAGACGGAACTAGTGAACTTAGGAGCTGGCAGTGGGAAAAAGGAAGTAAAGATAGGCACGGGTATGATCGCGCCCATCCGTGAAAAATTGATGGCCCTGCTAAAGAACTACCAAGACATCTTTGCATGGTCATACCAAGATATGCTCGGTTTGAGTTCTGACATCGTACAACACAGATTACCTCTAAATCCTGAGTGTTCCCCGGTAAAACAAAGCTGAGGAGGATGAAGCCCGAGACATCCTTGAAAATAAAAGAAGAGGTAAAGAAACAATTTGGCGTTGGTTTTTTGGTTGTCGCTCGGTACCCAGAATGGGTTGCCAACATTGTACCAGTCCCTAAGAAAGATGGGAAGGTGCGAATGTGTGTAGATTATCGGGACTTGAATCGATATTCTTGTGGATAATACGGCCAATTTCGCTCTATTTTCCTTCATGGATGGGTTCTCTGGTTACAATTAGATAAAGATGGCGCCAGAGGATATGGAAAAGACTACCTTCGTCACCTTATGGGGGACGTTCTACTATAAGGTGATGTCCTTTGGGCTCAAGAATGCCGGGGCAACTTATCAACGGGCTATGGTGGCCTTGTTCCACCATATGATGCACCGAGAAATCGAGGTCTATGTGGACGACATGATTGCCAAGTCTAAAACCGAGGAGGAACACCTTGTCAACTTGCGGAAGTTGTTCGAAAGGCTTAGGAAATATCGATTGAGGTTAAACCCCGCTAAGTGCACCTTCGGGGTCAAGTCAGGGAAATTACTAGGTTTCATCATAAGCCAGAAAGGGTGTCGCAACATGCCCTTTTGCGGGCGAGCGAGGCGAGGCTCACGGGTGCGCTTTCCAAAGGAGGAAAGATGCGCGGAGTCGCCACCAACGTTTATTTGTGGAAAACATCGGAAAAACCGAAGGAAACCGGTCAAAATGAAAATTCTAAGTTCGGGAGTTGTATTTACGTTTGAGGAAGGTATTAGCACCTCTCACGTTTGTCTCAAAGGACAACAGCCTATTTTTTAGAATTGTGAAATTGTGTTATCTTACCTTTTATTTCTTTTTTATTTTTGAGGTCGAAAAAAGCGGGGCTTTTGCTCCTACGTACCCTCCATCGAAGAGGAAATCAGACCTACGTAGTTCTTTCTTAAGAGTGAATCAAGTGATTCTTTTTATTTGAAAGGTGATCATTTTACGGCGTTGGACCTTAAAAATGATCCATTTACTTGATAAGGAAAACTGAGATGATAAACTTTCAAACCATTTTAGTGACTTTTTTGTGGACGATCTTGACTAGGCGAGTTGATTTTAGCCTTAGTCAATTCGATTAAGAATGAGAAATCCCAAAGAGAAAACGTCCGATTGATTTTTTCGCTTTATTTTACTAAAAGGTATTTTTTGATTATTATATCATCATTTTACCTCTTTTTGATTTCCAACGTGGTTACGGCACGACCGAATGGTCGGAATTCATTTTAACAGAAATTAACGGATATTACAAATCAAATGATCGGTGGAAATTTATTTTATTTTTTGATTAGGCGATAAATGACTTTAATAAATGACTGAAGCACGTCAAAAGGGGGTACGAAAAGTAAATGAAAACGAGAATAAAAATACATGAAACAAAATGTGGACCACCACGGATACATAGAATGAATTGAAAAGCTCGGTTTGGGGTACTTACCAGTTGAAGACCGCAGAAAACGAAGAAGGAATGATGGATGTCGAAGAACGGTTGAAAACCTTCGCGTAATTACTCACGAAAACGTTACGGAAGCGCCTCGGCTTGGATTTTCTTCACGGAAACAATTTTCCTCAGCAAATTTAAGAGAATACGAAGTGCCAAGAAGGCTGAACCCCTTCCCCCTTCATTCCTCCCCCTATTTATAGCAAAATAGGGGAGGAGCTTGCCACCCAGCTCGCCCAGGCAAGCAAGGTTGCTTCCTCCAGAAGCAACCGCCTTCTGGAAGGCCGAAGTAGGCTTGATTGCTATTTGTACCCCCTTTTTACTAAATGCACCCCCATTTTCTTTTTTTGGTAATTCTTTTTCCTTAACGTTACGAAACTTTACGAATTTCGTAACGATACTTATTTTCTTTCCGTAAGGTTACGAATCCTTACGGATCATGTATTTACTCTTTTTTGGCTTTCGAAGAAGTTACGAAAACTCACGGATTGCGCAACAACACCTCCTTTTGGTTTCCGCCACATTACGGAATTTCACGGATCGCGTAACCCTGCTTCCCTTTGATTTCCAGCACGTCTCGGGACATACATATCATGCAAAACAAAGGGTGCCAAGTATCTTGAAGCGGCCAATCAAAGGTTGCATAATCATCAAGTAATAATCCCTAGACGAAATTAGGGTATGACAGTTGCCCCTCTTTACTTACCTTTTATCGGAGATAAAAGGAAAGCAAAGATAAGACACTGATTTCGTCCATCTTGCCCTTTCCGTGATTAGCCCATGACGACTCTCGTCTCTACTCCTTCTTTTTTCTGCACAACACAAAACAAAATACAAACAACAACAAAAACAACAATAATATAAAATACATATATACACGTTTGGCAAAGGAATCTATCAGGAAAATAACAAAGATCACATTTCCCAGTCAAGAGGGTCCGCACTTGATGGTGAAGAACACATTGGAGAATGGAGGATTGCACTAGAGGGTCCGCACTACGCAATCATGAAGCATGGCTCCAAACTCATTGGTGGAGGATGCATGAACGAAAACGCAATTCATGGGGCTCCGAATAAAAGGCGAGGATGGAGGATTGCACTAGAGGGTCCTCACTAGTCAATCATGAAGCATAGCTCCAAACTCTTTGGGTGGAGGATGCATGAACGAAAACGTAATTCATGGGGCTCCGAAAAAAAGGCGAGAATGGAGGATTACACTAGAGGGTCCTCACTAGTCAATCATGAAGCATAGCTCCAAACTCTTTGAGTGGAGGATGCATGAACGAAAACGTAATTCATGGGGCTCCGAAAAAAAGGCGAGAATGGAGGATTGCACTAGAGGGTCCTCACTAGTCAATCATGAAGCATACCTCCAAACTCTTTGGGTGGAGGATGCATGAACGAAAACGCAATTCATGGGGCTCCAAAAAAAGGCGATGATGGAGGATTGCACTAGAGGGTCCTCACTAGTTAATCATGAAGCATAACTCCAAACTCTTTGGGTGGAGGATGCATGAACGAAAACGCAATTCATGGGGCTCCGAAAAAAAGGCGAGAATGGAGGATTGCACTAGAGGGTCCTCACTAGTCAATCATGAAGCATAGCTCAAAACTCTTTGGGTGGAGGATGCATGAACGAAAACACAATTCATGGGGCTCCGAAAAAAAGGCGAGAATGGAGGATTGCACTAGAGGGTCCTCACTAGTCAATCATGAAACATAGCTCCAAACTCTTTGGGTGGAGGATGCATGAATGAAAACGCAATTCATGGGGCTCCAAAAAAGGCGAGGATGGAGGATTGCACTAGAGGGTCCTCACTAGTCAATCATGAAGCATAGCTCCAAACTCTTTGGATGGAGGATGCATGAACGAAAACACAATTCATGGGGCTTTGAAAAAAAGGCGAGAGTGGAGGATTGCACTAGAGGGTCCTCACTAGTCAATCATGAACCATAGCTCCAAACTCTTTGGGTGGAGGATGCATGAACGAAAACGCAATTCATGGGACTCCGAAAAAAAGGCGAGAATGGAGGATTGCACTAGAGGGTCCTTACTAGTCAATCATGAAGCATAGCTCCAAACTCTTTGGGTGGAGGATGCAAGAACGAAAACGCAATTCATGGGGCTCCGACAAAAAAGGCGAGAATGGAGGATTGCACTAGAGGGTCCTCACTATTCAATCCTGAAGCATAGCTCCAAACTCTTTCGGTGGAGGATGCATGAACGAAAACGCAATTCATGGGGCTCCGAAAAAAAGACGAGAATGGAGGATTGCACTAGAGGGTCCTCACTAGTCAATCATGAAGCATAGCTCCAAACTCTTTGGGTGGAGTATGCATGAAAGAAAACGCAATTCATGGGGCTCCGAAAAAAAGGCGAGAATGGAGGTTTGCACTAGAGGGTCCTCACATAGTCAATCATGAAGCATAGCTCCAAACTCTTTGGGTGGAGGATGCATGAACGAAAACGCAATTCATGGGGCTCCGAATAAAATGTTGGTAGTACCGAATGGTCCACCGGGTTTTTTCCACCTAAAAAGGGCAAACATGCTTTTTGCAAAGAAAAATAAATCATTCGCGAGAGCACAATATCTTAGAGAAACAATATACTTGTGCCAAGGGTAATCTTCCTTGTAACCGAAAATGAAGGGCAGGATGTCAACATTTAGCTTTTAAATGAACATGTGGGGGAAACATCGGGCTAAGCTGAAAATAAATCACTCATAGTGTATAAAACTCACACAGGCAAGTGTTTCACCCTATTCCCAAACCATAACTGCACCATGACTTTATTTTGCACCCGATTTCCTATCGAATCAAAGATCAAACGTACGATCACGGACCAATAGGATTTTCTCGAGGGTAGTGTTTTTGGAGAGGAAGCTGGGTGTTTTGGTCTTTTCCTCTTTGTTCATGTGGGGTGGGATATCGCCAGTCGATAACGACCTTGAATGGCAATCTGAAAGGAAGAAACACCAAAAATGGGTTTTCCTTTGCCGGCAGTCACTTACCTTACCGAAAATTTATTTGGTCGGAAGGTTCTCTGATCTTTTTCTTTCATTGATCGAGAATTATTCTGTTTGCCTCCGATCTTTTCCATCTCCACCCCCTTCCGATCTTCGGCCGGGAATCCTTCTTTCTCTTTCTTTTTTATTGTTCTTTTCTTTATTTTCATCTTTTTCTTTTCTTTCTTTCTATTTTCTCCTTCTCCATTCCTTTCTTTGGGAAATCAGGTTTTAGCATTCTATTCACTTTCTCTTGAGGGAATTCCGCTGTCCTTTGCTTCGGGGGAAAGGATGAGGATTCTTTTTTATAGGCCAAGGTTAAAAAAAGTCTAAGGTTGTGTTTCAATGGGGTCTTTTATCGTGGGAACCCAATCTTGATATCTGGGACAAAACAAATTTGGGTGTCAAGGTATCGGTCTCGGGCCGAACTTCCATATTACTCCACAAGGCACGCGTGACAATGATGATTTGAAAACAACATGCAAAATTAGTCATGGCTACAGCCAGGTGGGCACTCAAGCATCCTGTTTATGGCATTGTGATACTACGATTGGGAATTTACACAAACAGACCCAACGTTTCCAAGTTATGTTCTTTCATCAGTTCAATGAATTCATCCATTCTTATCTCAGTTATTCCGGAAAATAAACTCTTAGCGTCAGTCCCTTGTTTCCAGAAGATACATTTGCTCTTTACGAATGATTTATACTTCTTAACTATAACATGTCGATCTTCGCGGTCTTTCTTTCTTTTTCCTTTTTGTTTCTTTTTTATATATTCACAAAATTATACACCTATGGTCCTCTATGAAGAAATTTTTCTTTGTATATCTACACTTTTATACATGACAAACTTTTTCTGTATACGCATTGGAACTCTCTCTCTTTACGTCACACGGTCAAACCCTATTTACATTCAAATATTTTTTTCGTTTTTCTCCAACATACACCTGTGGTTCATACAAAAGTTTCTTTATATACACTCGTTGCTCACACACACAAGAATTTCTTTCACACATCGTTTACACACACAAAATCCTTTTATACACATTTTCTTTTTACATATATATAAATAAAAACCTTTTTCTTTTTCTTTATATGCGTAGACATTTATTCACAACGCTTCTTTCTTTTTACAATGATTTTGGTTCATTTTTTTTTATTTTGGACGACGTTCCTAAAAAATGAAAAATTCTACGCGATTTCGGAACTTCAACAAACACTATTGACAACAACGAAGTAAATACAAACGTAACAGTTCAAACGATACGTATGCACAAAACAAAAGTCAACCAAAATGAAACAAACGTTAGTCCCTCAGTTAAACAAAAATAAAATGATACGTAATAGATAAAAGAGGAAACATAAAAGAGAATATGGATCTGGGGATCCCACGGTCATGTGGCTCCGCATGCCACTGGACTCTTGGGTCACGGTAACAAAAAGTGGGGTGGTCGACAAAAGCAGGGTTTTTGCTCCTACGTATCCTCAATTTGTAATAAGGAACTCAGACCTACGTAGTTCTTGCTAACTGTGAGACTAAAAATAGTGTCGGTGTTTTCTTCACCAAAATGCGAACATGCTTTAGTAAAGAGACAAAACTTCCAACTGATCAGAGCAACATATGCTTTTTGGATGAAAAACAATGTGTCTATTGGGGAAGGAGAGTATGCTGATGAAATTTCCTCATAACCATAAATGAGATTTTGGATGTTAGCACTTCGTTTCTAAACGACCATTTAGAGGAAACACTGGGTCCAACAAAGATAGGAGAAAATCACTCAAAGTGTATCAATCTCACACAGGTAAGTGTTTTATCCTAATTCCGAACCATAGATATGTCATGACTTGATTTCACAAATCATTTCCTATCAAATCAAAGATTATATGCGTGATCATGGATCAATAGGACTTTTTTCGGGAATGGCTTTTAGGTGGGGAACTTGGCTTTGAGTGTTTTTGCCTTCTCCTTTTCTGTTTTTGTTTAGTGCAGGGCAAGAAAGTCGCTAGCGCACAGGATTTTGGTTGGCAATCAAAGGGAGAGGACCACTTTAGGTCGTGGTTTCCTTTTTCTTGTTTACTTGGTGACAATTCTATATTATTCAGATATTGGCTGGTCCAAAGACCTTTCTGGATGTTTCTTCTGTTTTCTTCCGATCCTTGATCGGGAATTTTCTTTCCTTTTTTGCTTTCTCCCACTCTTTGATTGGGAATTTTCTTTCTTTTTTGTGTCTTCTCCCTTTCTTGGATTGGGAATTTTCTTTTCTTTTTGTGTCTTTTCCCGTTCTTGGATTGGGAATTTTCCTTCTCTTTGTGTTTTCTTCCGAGGGCAAGGATTGACATTCTCACCTTGGGTCAAGGTTTATGATAAATTGGGATTTTGGCTCAAGGCTTGTAGAACGGCTGGTTACGATATATGTCAGGGTTTGGCCAGCGGTTCGGGGATAAAGGGGATGTCCCACATTATTTCCATGATACACATGCAACAATGATGATTTGGAAATTTTATGCAAAACTGGTCATGCACGCATCTACGTGGACGCTCAAGTGTCAAATTTTTATGGTCATGTGATGCTAGGGCTCAGGATTCATTTCCTCTATTTTTAGTCAACCCAATGTTTCCAAAATATGTTCTTTTATCAATTTGTGCATTCATCCGAGTCCATTTTGGGCATTCGGGAAAATTTTCACAGCATTCACCCTTCAGGTGTATTACACACATTTTCTTTCAAAAGCTGGTTATGGTCAGTGAAATTTTTTTTTCAAAGAAAAGTTGGAAGTTATCTCTTCTCAAAAGCATGTTGGCTTTTCAGCTGAAAGATATATTTTTGTTCTTGTTTGTTTTTGTTTTTTTTTTTCATGAGGTGTTTTGCTACCTAAACATGTATATATTTTTGTGAGGTATTTTGCTATACACATGCCTATCCAAGGTATCTTGCTACCATACATATATATATATGTGTGTTTTGTGAGGTATTTTTTTTGCTACATGCATGCATATCTAAGGTATTTTCACTACCTAAACATACATATATATATATATATATTTTGTGAAGTATGACTACCTTCCGAGCTTGTGCTTGTTTTATTTAAATTCCTAGGATCATGAGCAACTAGGTGTGTCCTACTATGACTTGAGAAACAAAAGTGATCAAATAACAAGAAAAGATTTAAAAGGTACTAGGTTGCCTCCTAGTAGCGCTTCTTTAACGTCTTGAGCTGGACGCCTTATGACTTGTCGGTCACAGACCTAGTACTTTTGCTTACCTTTGGCTTCGGACTTGGCCGCCTACTGGTCGGCCACGGGTCGTAGGCGACGCTCTAACCTTTTTGTGGATGAGCTGAGGTGATCTCTAGAGGTGGTGGCGGCGCGCCTGTTGCCTGCTGCTGACCATCCCTAGGCTGTTATGGTGTTTCACCCTGCGCCTGCCTGGGGGCGGAGTACTTCTTGATGAAAGCTCGATTAGTAGGGGGGCTGATGACCTTGCTGGGGGCGACAGGCACTCCGTAGAACTAACAGAGGCCCGTAATCAGAGCTGGCAACTCCAAGACCTGTCGGACTTCTTCGGGTCCACTGAGTGTCTTGCGGGCGTGACCCCTACAAACAATAGATGATATCAGAAATCAGTTGAGAGATGTGCATACTTACCTATGTCACGATGGCATGAGCTTGCTGGGGGACGGGCGCCCTGTAGGACTGATAGAGGCCCGTAATCAGAGTTGGAAACCCCAGGGCCCTGTTGGACTTCTTCGGGTCTACTGGGCGTCTTGTGGGTGCGATCCCTGCAAACAATAGATGACATCAGAAATCAATTGAACCATGTGCATACTTACCTATGTCATGACGACACAGACCAACCGATACATCTGTAGGGGGAGATTCGCATTGTGGTCGCCGGGCAAAATGTTACTAAATAGCAACGTCAACCATATCCATGTAAGAGTGGTCATGTTGGTGCGCATGATCCACACTCGTCTTTTTGCAGTGGCACGGGTGAAATCTTGCCCCGGTATGCATAGTAGATGCGTGATAGCCTCCCTCTCTGGATGTGCTCGCACAATTGGTCGCCCTCTAATATCAGGGGGTGGCCCAGGAACTGATAAAAGGAAACTACTAGCCCCTTAACCGGGAGTTCAAGTCTCGGTGAAGCATCTAAGGGCAAAGGACCTTATATTCTCTTAAGGTGTGGATATGGAGCAAACTGAAAACGAGGACGTGTAGCCCTCTAAAGGCGAGGGCGTGCAGCCCTCTACAGGCGAGGATGTGAGTCCTCTGATGGTGAGGACATATAGTCCTCTAAAGGTGATAGGTACTAGTACCCAAGGGTCCACCTTTATGAGAAAGCAAGAGATCGACTCATCGAGAGGGCCGGTCATCCAAAAAGATTGGACACGAGATGTGGGAAATCTATGCAGTTAACATGATTTTTAGGGATGCAGACGCATGCAACCTTTGTCGTGAAATTTGGTAATGCTGACCTCATATGAAATAATGCAATGGAAAGTTGTACAATGTTCATGACATTCTTTCCCTATTTTTGATTTTGATTTTGATTTAGTTTTTTTTTTGGAAAACACAGATTGACTGTCCTTTTGAAAAAGGTGATAATTCATGCAACCTTATCCTATCTTTGCAAATCTCTTCGGGAACTCCCTCAGAGTGTATGTTTTGTTTGATTTAGTCACTTGACCATTTTGGAGTGACAGCAATGGAGCCGTTTGACGTTTAATCAATCTATTGAAATTCCAGGGTTTGTCTCTCCCCCCCCCCCCCTTTTTTTTTTTAAAAAAAAACATCGACGGGTGAGAACTTTTGATCTGCCCCTATGTTCACTTGAGGCTCATGCACGATGCCCCTCATTGCCCCAGTGTAAGGCTTTGAGGTAATAATGACCTTGTAGCAAGGAACCTATTGGGTGAGAACTTCTAATCTGCCCCTAGGTTCGTTTGAGGTTTATGCATGGGGCCTTTCATTGCCCCAGTGTAGGACTTAGAGGTACCAATTGTTGTCTTGTTTTCACAACCTCGTAGTGAGGGAGAATGAAAGATGCAGTTGATTCTTGCAAAAAGAATTTTCCAAGGACGAGAAATAGTTGAAGGATTTTTTAGTTGATGGATTAAGTCAAATGACTCCTATGTAGAAGCAAGATGTTTTGATGTCTTGATGATGCTAAAGGATCAAGTGCTTCTAAGTTTTATTCAAGACAAGAATCCAAGAAAATCAAGATATATGATCAAGTTGATCTCTAGAATCTTTAGGAAGAAGTTTCCAAATTGAAAAAAAAAAACAAAAGGTTTGACCAAAGAATTCTATCATTTCAAATTGAGATTTTCTCTCTGGTAATCGATTACCGGCAGCTGAAAATGTTTATCACAGTCACTAGAAATTTGAATTCAAAATTTATAATGTGTAATTGATTACGCATGGATGGTAATTGATTACCAACAGTTTATTGAACATTTAAATTCAAATTTTAAAGCCTGTAATCGATTACACAAGTCTTGTAATCGATTACCAGAGGGGATTTTCAGAATATAATTTCCAAGAGTCACATCTATTCAAATGGTTTATGAATGGCCATCAAAGGTCTATTTATATGTGACTTGGAAACACGAATTTAAAGAGAGTTTTCATTGCCAAAAAGTTTTATCCTTTCAAAAGATTAAGAGTTTTTCTGAACTGAAATGTTTTATCCTCTCAAAAAGATTCCTTGGTCAACCACTTGCATATTCAATAAGGAATTTTGATTGATCTTCATTGTACAATCTATCTTTTTTAAGAGAGATCTCTTCTTCTCTTCTTATTTCTGAAAAGGGATTAAGAGACCATGGGTCTCTTGTTGTAGAGGATTCTTGAACACAAGGGCAGAGTTGTCTCTGTGTGGTTCAGACTTTGTAAAAGGAGTTTTACAAAGAGAGTGGAAAATCTCAAACGGGTTGTTTGAGGACTGGACGTAGGCACGGGAAGTGACCGAACCAATATAAATCAGGTTTGCATTCCTCTCTTCCCTTAAACTTCTTTTATTTATTGTTATTTATCTTTGCTTTAAAGAAGTTTATTTTGAATTGTCTTTTGAGTAATTCATGTTAAGGGTGCATTGTTAATCCGAAGAGAGTGAAAGTTTAATTGGGGAATAGTCTTCGTATCTTAATTCAACCCCCCCTTTTAAGGTAAATGAGGCCATTTATCCAACATCCTATTCTTGGTAACTCACTTCTCTCTAAAAAGACAAACTTTCCGGAATGATAAAATGAGGTCACATGAACGTCTTGAAAACACAGTCAATCAAATGCTTTTTTTTTCTTCTCTCTTTTTTTTTGAACTCCTCTTTTTATTTTGGAACTTATTTTTTTTGAACTTTACTCGTTGTTTTACGGCACCCCCACCAACGTGCAAGACGAGTAATCTCTGATTGAACGGTCTTGGAAGTCAACACTCAGGAGCGCAGGTTGCTTGAGCAAACAGACCAATGGCTTGCACTCATATTCCAGGGGAAGCAAAGATGTAATTATGAGGGGATGAGAGAGACAAGGATGTCAAATTTATCCATTTTATTTAGCATTGTAACTGTGGTTTATGATAATGGCATAAACTTGAAAATCCTGATGAGTCATTAGAACATCTAACAACAGCTTTCAAAATTGCCCCATGTGTGGTGTTGCTTGTCAATCTTAGGATTCAACAAGCGATTCTCCTCAAATTTCAACCAGCCCGCATCAATTAGACCTTGCACCTTACGCTTCAGGGCCCTACAATGCTCAATGGAACGCCCCGGGGCTTCTCCATGACAAGCACACGTTGCGTTCGAGTCGTATCCTCGAAAAAATGGAGATTGAGGAAACCTAGCAGGGGTTATGGCTACCATTGCATTATCGAGTGGATATGGGAGCAAGTCAGCATAGGACACCGGAATTTGGGTGAATTCTACAGGTTTTTTTTTTTCTGCAAAACTCATTTCTTGGCTGATGTTTTGGTTTGTGCTAAAGGTGGTGTCTAGCATTGGTAGGTGGGTTTTGTGGTTTGACTTAGGGATGACCTTTGTGGATAACTGGGTGGTGGGTAAGGAGATGGGTTGTTATTGGTTGAGTAATGACATTTTTGGGTTGGTGGGAAACTTGGCCATATAGGAATGGCAGCCACATCAAGGGTTTCTCCCTCACTCTCATCCTCTTCATTTGCCCCAGTTTTTATCAAAGCAGGATGACCAAATTTGCCTCTTTCCAGACCCACTTCGATCCTTTTGCCGGCGAAGACCATATCCGCAAAGCTGGAAGGTGTGTAACCCACCATTTTCATAGTAGAATACTGGTAATGTGTCTACCATTACGATTATCATCTCCCTTTCCATCATTGGGGATGCCACTTGGCCTGCCAAATCCCTCCACCTTTGGGTGTATTCTTTGAAAGATCCGTGCCCCCTTTTTTTGCACATGTTTTGTAGTTGCATCCTATCCGAAGCCATTATACCGACACTGCCTAACGAAGGCAACCATTAGGTCCTCCCAGGAATGGACTCGGGAAGGTTCCAAGTTAGTGTACCAGGTAACAACTACCCCAGTAAGACTTTCTTGGAAGGAATGTATCAACAATTCCTCATCTTTTGCGTATGCCCCCATCTTCCAACAATACATCTTTAGATGGCTCTTGGGGCAAGTAATTCCCTTGTACTTGTCAAAGTCCAGCACCTTGAACTTGGGAGGGGTGATGATATTGGGTACTAGGAACAACTCTTCTAGGTTAGCAAAGGCATAATCTTCACCTCCTTCAATGGCCCTGAGCCTTTCCTCTAGATGATCCAACTTTCCCATTTCTGCCATAGCATGAGGGTTTTTACTTGTCGTGGAATGCAAGAGGTGTAGTTGTGGGTGATACTGAGGGCCCTCCAAAGGGTTTTGTAGGGGTATACCACCAACTGCTTGCCCTTCAATGGCATATCCGAGGCAAGGCTCGAAGTCGGCTAGATTGTGGTGGGGAATTTCATGTGTCTCCCCCACGGTTTAAGAGACATGTGAATGATCAGTTTGGGGTTGTTGGCTCTCAATGGGTATAGGAGTGGATTTATTGACATTCTTATTGGGAGTGTACACCATATTGGGTGGCATATAGTTGGGAGGCAAGCCATATGGTGGGAAGGCATGCTTGTTTTAAATTTGCGCATAATGGGGGCCGCCCCTACTTCCCAAATCTTTGCCTACCATATCTAAGGTTGGATGATTCATTTGGTTGAGGCCCGATGGGGGCATCGGGTTCACCTTAGCAATAGTGCTGGTAGCGGCAGTTGTAACCGCATTGGCTTCCATTATCTTCTTCATGCTCATCATGGCCTCCATTTGCTCTTTCATGGCCTCCATGTCGGCCTTCATCTGCTCTTGCACCTCCTCTACTCACCCATTACTCTAGCTCTAGCACGGGTTCGGTAAGGGCACCGTAAAGCATGTTCTTTTCTTTTTTATAACAATGATTAAGTTCACTTTTTTTTTCTTTTTTTTTAAGGAAAGAATGCAATGAACAATGCAACCAATGAAAAGCATGGATGTATGCGAATGATGCACAGTTTGAAGTATTATGAATTTTTACACAGGATATGGGGTTGAATCAATTTAGATTTTCAACATGATGTGTTCGGCAGTAGATGAAGCAATGATGTAACAGGATCTATCTTTTGCCCCAATTTTTGCAAGATGGTTACTTCCATGCTTCAACTTGACTCAATGAACCTTTTCGTAAAAGCACGAGCTTGGTTCAACCCCATAACCTAGGGAATGGCAATTTTGATCGCCAATACTTCAACAACATTTCATAGGGATGAAAGACTCGAGAATACGCATGCTACGCATGGAAAATGTAATTATGAGATTGAGATGCCTGAAGAGACATCCTTTCTTAATTAACCACGCATTAGGTACCATGCTCAATCATTTTGTTTTGTTGTTTGTGTTTTTTTTTTTTTAATTTTAGAAATGGGTTTATGATCCCAACATGGTTGGCTCATGGTACCTAACACATGCAACTAAGAATGCATCATGAATTTTCATGCTTCCCTTTTTTTGAGGAAAATACAAGGATCATGTATGAGCAAACATGTAGAACAAAAAGTATGTTGAACGCATATGCATGATGATGTAATGACTCATGCAAAATGTGAGGCGGGAATGTAATAACGGACAAATGCAAGAACGATATGTTCATTATGATGCTGAAGAGATGTTTATGCGGTGCATGATATGAATGCATTTACGGACACGAGAGCCCGGAAAATCATCTCTCCTTACTGTGCATTTGGGGGCGCAGTGCCCCATGTGTGCAGTTAAGAAGACGATATGGATCTTTCGACTTCCCACGACAAAAGACAAGACCCACATACAACGCATGTGTGACGGCATGATGCAGATGCGCAAAAGCGCAACAGGGGGATGCACAGAGTACGAAAATATCCATAAATAATTACAAGAAAAGGCGTATATGACATTTAGGATTACATGCATGGCAGTGTTTAAAATGGCACGCAGCGTGTTTGCTCCGTGCCCCTATTTTAGGGACCTACAAGATAGTATCTAGGGGTCTCTAATAACTACTCCCAATGATTCATAACTCACATGAGCGTTTTCTAGAGGTATCATCACTCAAGATAATAATATTGTGGCGGTATGGAATACCAGCGACAACATATTATAAAGAGAGAAAGCTCTAGACGAGGTTTCACTATTATTAAGCAAGTCGGAGACCTAGCATGATGATAGATTCACCTCCACTCCTTAGATTCCCATGAACCCGGGTATAGGGCCCCCTTTTTTACTGAAACCTGTGGGTGCTTAGAATGCAATGTAAAAAATGTAAAATAGACAATAGTTATTTACATTTTACACAGTTCAACAAATGCACACACAAAGTTTCACAATTCCACAATTCCTTAAAATAGGCCTAACTCACAAAAAGTTCCCAGTGGAGTCGCCAACTGTCGCAACGTGGCCTTTTGCGGGCGAGTGAGGCGAGGCTCACATGTGCGCTTTCCAAAGGAGGAAAGATGCGCAGAGTCGCCACCAACGTTTATTTGTGGAAAACGTCGGAAAAACCGAAGGAAACTGGTCAAAATGAAAATTCTAAGTTCGGGAGTTGTATTTACGTTTGAGGAAGGTATTAGCACCTCTCACGTTTGTCTCAAAGGACAACAACCTATTTTTTAGAATTGTGAAATTGTGTTATCTTACCTTTTATTTCTTTTTTATTTTTGAGGTCGACAAAAGCGGAGCTTTTGCTCCTACGTACCCTCCATCGAAGAGGAAATCAGACCTACGTAGTTCTTTCTTAAGAGTGAATCAAGTGATTCTTTTTATTTGAAAGGTGATCATTTTAAGGCGTTGGACCTTAAAAATGGTCCATTTACTTGATAAGGAAAACTGAGATGATAAACTTTCAAACCATTTTTAGTGACTTTTTTGTGGACGATCTTGACTAGGCGAGTTGACTTTATCCTTAGTTTCACTTTAGTTATTAGTCAATTCGATTAAGAATGAGAAATCCCAAAGAGAAAACGTCCAATTGATTTTTCGCTTTATTTTACTAAAAGGTATTTTTTGATTATTATATTATTATTTTACCTCTTTTTTATTTCCAACGTGGTTACGGCACGACCGAATGGTCGGAATTCATTTTAACAGAAATTAACGGATATTACAAATCAAATGATCGGTGGAAATTTATTTTATTTTTTGATTAGGCGATAAATGACTTAAATAAATGACTGAAGCACGTGAAAAGGGGGTACGGAAAGTAAATGAAAACGAGAATAAAAATACATGAAACAAAATGTGGACCACCACGGGTACATAGAATGAATTGAAAAGCTCGGTTTGGGGTACTCACCAGTTGAAGACCGAAGAAAACGAAGAATGAATGATGGATGTCGAAGAACGGTTGAAAACCTTTGCGTAATTACTCACGGAAACGTTACGGATGCGCCTCGGCTTGGATTTTCTTCACGGAAACAATTTTCCTCAGCAAATTTAAGAGAATACGAAGTGCCAAGAAGGCTGAACCCCTTCCCCCTTCATTCCTCCCCCTATTTATAGCAAAATAGGGGAGGAGCTTGCCACCCAGCTCGCCTAGGCGAGCAAGGTTGCTTCCTCCAGAAGCAACCGCCTTCTGGAGGAAGAATCTGGAAGGCCCAAGTGGGTCTAATTGCTATTTGTACCCCCTTTTTACTAAATGCACCCCCTTTTACTTTTTTTGGTAATTCTTTTTCCGTAACGTTACGAAACATTTACGAATTTCATAACGATACTTATTTTCTTTCCGTAAGGTTACGAATCCTTACGGATCATGTATTTACTCTTTTTTGGCTTTCGAAGAAGTTACGAAAACTCACGGATTGCGCAACAACACCTCCTTTTGGTTTCCGCCACATTACGGAATTTCACGGATCGCGTAACCCTGCTTCCCTTTGATTCGGATCGTGCAACAAAGGGTGCCAAGTATCTTGAAGCGGCCAATCAAAGCTTGCATAATCATCAAGTAATAATCCCTGAACGAAATTAGGGTATGACAAAGGGATAGAGGTGAACCCCGAAAAGGTGAAAGCCATCCTTGAGATGCCAGAACTGCGTACCGAGAGGCAGGTCTGAGGTTTCCTAGGACGTTTGAACTACATTGCCAGATTCATATCACAGCTCACTGCTATCTGTGAGCCGTTGTTCAAACTCTTACGCAAAAACCAATCTGTCCGCTGGAACGAGGATTGTCAAGAGGCATTTGGAAGGATCAAACAGTGTCTTATGAACCTTCCCGTGCTTATGCCGCCGGTACCCGGAAGACCTCTCATCTTATATATGACAATTTTGGACGAGTCGATGGGATGTATGCTGGGGCAACATGACGAGTCCGGGAAAAGAGAGCGCGTTGTCTACTACTTGAGTAAGAAGATCACGGCCTGTGAAATGAACTACTCCCTGCTCGAAAGAATGTGTTGTGCTTTAGTCTGGGCGTCCCACTGTCTAAGACAATACATGCTGAGCCATACCACCTGGTTGATATCCCAGATGGACCCAGTTAAGTACATCTTTGAGAAGCCTGCTCCCACAGGGCGGAACACCTGGTGGCAGGTTTTGCTATCCGAGTTTGATATAGTCTATGTCACCCGAAAGGCGATAAAAGGAAGCGCCTTGGCAGATTATTTGGCTCAACAGCCTCTCAACGACTATCAACCCATGCAGCCCGAGTTCCCGGATGAGGACATCATGGCCTTGTCTGAGGGAAAGCTAGAGGAGGACCGGGACAAGTGGATCGTGTGGTTTGATGGAGCGTCAAACGTTCTAGGCCATGGCGTTGGGGCAGTATTGGTCTCTCCGGACAATCAATGTATACCTTTCACAACTAGGCTGGGGTTTGACAACACCAACAACATGGCTGAGTATGAAGCGTGCGCCCTGGCCGTCCAGGCAACAATTGACTCCAATGTCAAGCTACTCAAGGTGTACGGGGACTCAGCACTGGTGATTCACTAGCTAAGAAGGGAATGGGAAACTAGAGACCACAAGCTGATACCCTACCAAGCCTACATCAAGGAATTGGCTTATTTCTTTGATGAGATCTCCTTCCATCACGTTCCCCGAGAGGAAAATCAAATGGTAGATGCGCTTGCCACTTTAGCGTCCATGTTCCAGCTAACACCGCACGGGGACCTACCGTACATTGAGTTCAGGTGTCGTGGAAGACCCGCACATTGTTGTCTGGTGGAAGAGGAATGGGACGGTGAGCCTTGGTATTTCGATATCAAGCGATACGTTGAAAGCAAAGAGTACCCACCGGAGGCTTCCAACAACGACAAAAGGACATTGAGTAGATTGGCGGCCGGCTTCTTCATGAGCGGAAGCATACTATACAAGAGAAACCATGACATGGTTCTGCTACGCTGCGTGAACGCTAAGGAAGCAGAAAACATGCTTGGGGAGGTCCATGAGGGCTCTTTTGGTACGCACGCTAATGGGCACGCCATGGCTAGAAAGATCTTAAGGGCGGGTTACTATTGGCTCACCATGGAGAGCGATTGTTGTCTCCATGTGAGGAAATGTCACAAATGCCAGACATTCGCAGACAATGTCAACGCTCCGCCCTTGCCTTTGAATGTCTTGGCCGCACCGTGGCCGTTTTCCATGTGGGGAATAGATGTGATTGGGGCAATAGAGCCCAAAGTTGCAAATGGACATCGTTTCATCCTAGTGGTGATCAATTACTTCACTAAGTGGGTCGAAGTCACGTCGTACGCTAGCGTCACCAGGAGTGAGGTGGTCAGGTTCATTAAGAGGGAAATCATCTGCCGATATGGTTTTTTGAGGAAGATTATCACGAACAATGGCACCAACTTGAATAACAAGATGATGAGGGAAATGTGCGAGGAGTTTAAGATCAAACATCACAATTCCACGCCCTACCGACCAAAGATGAACGGAGCCATGGAGGCAGCCAATAAGAATATCAAGAAGATTATCTAGAAGATGACCGTGTCATACAAAGATTGGCACGAGATTCTTTCATTCGTGTTACACGGTTACCGAACCTCATTGTGCACGTCAATCGGGGCAACACCGTTCTCATTGGTATATGGAATGGAGGCTATGCTACCGTTTGAGGTGGAAGTCCCATCATTAAGAATCTTGGCGGAATCCAGATTAAAGGAATCGGAATGGGCCCAAGCACGTTTCGATCAGCTTAATCTCATAGAAGGCAAACGTTTGGCCGCCATGAGTCATGGGTGTTTATATCAGAAACGAGTGAAGAACACTTTTGACAAGAAGATATGTACGCGTCGGTTCAGCGAAGGGGACTTGGTGTTGAATAAAGTCTCCCAAGCTCTGAAAGACAATAGAGGGAAGTGGGCCCCGAACTACGAAGGTCCTTTCATTGTAAAAAAGGCTTTCTCCGGAGGGGCCCTGGTGCTCACCAACATGGATGGCGAGGAGCTACCTTCACCCGTGAACTCCGATGTTGTCAAGCGATACTACGCTTAGGATCTGGGGCAATTGAGGAAGTCGTTGCATGTTCTTTTATTTTTGTGTGTCCTTCTTGGTTTCCCCCAGGGATTCCTGTCCTCAGTAATTTTCTCATTGTAGTCTTTTAAAAGAAAAGAACATGGGATTAAGGTTCCGGTCCTCACTTTGTGCTTTAAACAATGTCCAGAATTTGATAACCTGAGCCTTTTTGCTCAGTCCACGGGATGCCCCAGGCGCTTAATTGAAACTGAACCTGACCAGCTTTCACTAAAAAGATTATTGCATTTGAAAACGCTCATGCATACGCATACGCATGCATATTTGTTATCTTATGACAGGAGCAGAATCGTCTTAGGCGATGGTCAAATATTGGGCCAAATCCAAAGATAGAGACAAATCGAGGTAAACGGTAACGCGGCCACAGTTTGCTGTGCCATGTCGTTTCCTGCTTTTAGGTACTTAGGGGCAGATGCGAGTAGAGGCTAGGCCCATGATCGTTGGATCGTCGTCCCATGCCCAGCTCCGGACAAGCGGGAAGCGCAGCTGGGAGGCAGCCTAGTATCCTTTAAATTCCTAGTTATTATTACTGTTGTATCTTTAAGGTAATAGTCGGATGCCTAATCTACCCTAAGGGGGGGGGGGTCGAGTAAGCGAACGCCAACCCATAGAGAGCGCATACCTGTGTCTTCCCTAAAAAAAAAAAAAAAAAATATATATATATATATATATATATATATATATATATATATATATATATATATATATATATAGGGTTAGCTCGCCTGGGCGAGCACCCCTGCACCTGGAAACATAAAAACGAGGGGAGGGGGAGTTTCTCTCCACCCAAAACTCCCCTCCCTCATTCAAAAAATGCAACACCCACGGGTTTTGCAGATTTTCGCCCCTAGACCACCATTTTTGCACTTTTGCTTCCATTTTTAGTGTCTTTGGTCACTCCATACAAGTAAGTACACTACCCTTTGGTTTCTAGCTTTCCATTGATGCCTTTTATGCTTTGAATGGTACATAATTTGACCAATTCCGTGAGACAATATGGGGCAAATTTATTCTTTGTTTCTTTGAATTGAGGGGTTGTAGGGGATGGCCTTAGGCCTAGGTTGTGTTCTGAGATGATGGGGCAAGCCACATTGCCCCCATTCCCTTGTTGTTGGTACCCAAAAGTGCGCCCACCAAGTGCTCGGTGAAATGCCTCAATGGTATTTTTGCCTAAGTTTGTAAAAATGGCTTTTAGATTGGACTTGTGTATGTATGATTACCATTTTTTGGATGCGGCCAGCTTGCGAGAATTAGGATAAATGCCAAAACATGACTTAGGCCTAGGGGGCCCAAGCTTTTGTTTTTTGAAATACAAGAAAGCATGATGAGTGAGAGCATGTTGGTAAGGTTTCCCCTTAAGGCCAGCACTTGGTTTGGGCTGCACCATGTTTTCCTTGTGCCTAGATAGTGTTAAAATGTCGTTCACCATGTACATGTGTATGTTGTATAGGTAGCTAAATGCTTTGCAAATGTGCATATATGTTGAAAATGGCATGAAAATGCGTCTCGAAGTAGTAACATATGATATGAAATTGTCTTTCAAGAATGTGAATGAGTAGTCCTCTAAAAGTGAGGGCATGCAGCCCTGTGATGGCAAGGACGTGTAGTCCTCTGAAGATGAGTGCGTGGAGCCGTCTGATGGCAAGGACGTGTAATCCTCTGAAGGTGAGGGAGTACAGCCCTCTGATGGCGAGGACGTACAGCCCTCTGATGGCAAGGACGTGTAGTCCTCTGAAAGTGAGGGCGTGCAACCCTTTGATTGTGAAGACGTGTAGTCCTTTAAAGGTGGGGGCATGCAGGCCTCTGATGGCAAGGACGTGTAGTCCTATAAAGGCGAGGATGTCTAGTCCTCTGAAGGTGAGCGCGTGCAGCCCTTTGATGGCAAGGACCTGTACTCCTCTTTAGGTGAGGGCGTGCAGCCCTCTAATTACGAGGACGTGTAGTCCTCAGAAGGTGACCGCGTGTAGCCCTATGATGGCAAGGACTTGTAGTCCTCTGAAGGTGGGGGTGTGCAGCCATCTAATGGCGAGGACGTGTAGTCCTCTTAAGGTGAGGGCGTGCAACCCTTTGATGGTGAAGACGTGTAGTCCTCTGAAGCTGAGGGCGTCCAGCCCTCTACTGGCAAGGACCTGTATTCCACTAAAGGTGAGGGCGTGCAGCCCTCTCATGGCGAGGACGTGTAGTCCTCTAAAGGCGAGGATGTCTAGTCCTCTGAAAGTGAGGGCGTGCAGCCCTCTGATGGCAAGGACGTGGAGTCCTCTGAAGATGAGGGCGTGGAGCCCTCTGATGGCAAGGACGTGTAGTCCTCTGAAAGTGAGGGCATGCAACCCTTTGATGGCGAAGGCGTGTAGTCCTCTGAAGGTGAGGGCGTGCAGCCCTCTGATGGCGAGGACGTGTAGTCCTCTAAAGGGCAGGATGTCTAGTCCTCTCAAGGTGATGGCATGGACGTGTAGTTCTCTGAAGGTGAGGACGTGCAGCCCTCTGATGCCGAGGACCTGTAGTCCTCTGAAGGTGAGGGCGTGCAGCCCTCTGATGGCTAGGACGTGCGGCCCTCTGATCGCGAGGTCATGTGGTCTTCTAAAGGCGAGGATGTCTAGTCCTCTAAAGGTGAGAGCGTGCAGCCCTCTGATGGCAAGGACGTGTAGTCCTCTGAAGGTGAGGGCGTGCAACCCTTTGATTGTGAAGACGTGTAGTCCTTTAAAGGTGAGGGCGTGCAGGCCTCTGATGGCAAGGACGTGTAGTCCTATAAAGGCGAGGATGTCCAGTCCTCTGAAGGTGAGCGCGTGCAGCCCTTTGATGGCAAGGACCTGTAGTCCTCTTTAGGTGAGGGCGTGCAGCCCTTTGATTACGAGGACGTGTAGTCCTCAGAAGGTGACTGCGTGCAGCCCTATGATGGCAAGGACGTGTAGTCCTCTGAAGGTGGGGGTGTGCAGCCATCTGATGGCGAGGAAGTCTAGTCCTCCGAAGGTGAGGGCGTGCAACCCTCTGATGGCGAGGACGTGAAGTCCTCTGAAGGTGATCGTGTGCATCCCTTTGATGGCAAGGACCTGTAGTCCTCTTTAGGTGAGGGCGTGCAGCCCTCTGATTACGAGGACGTGTAGTCCTCAGAAGGTGAACGCGTGCAGCCCTATGATGGCGAGGACGTGTAGTCCTCTAATGGTGGGGGCGTGCAGCTATCTGATGGCGAGGAAGTCTAGTCCTCTAAAGGTGATGGCGTGCAGCCCTCTGATGGCGAGGACGTGAACTCCTCTGAAGGTGAGGGCGTGCAACCCTTTGATGGCGAGGACGTGTAGTGCTCTAAAGGTGAGGGCATGCAGCCCTCTGATGGCGAGGACGTGTAGTCCTCTAAAGGACAGGATGTCTAGTCCACTGAAGGTGAGGGCGTGCAGCTCTCTGATTGCGAGAACTTGTAGTCCTCTAAAGGCGCGGATATCTAGTCCTCATATGGTGAGGACGTGCTGCCCTCTGATGGTGAGGACGTGTAGTCCCCTAAAGGCGAGGACGTCTAGTCCTCTAAAGGCGTGGATGTCTAGTCCTCTGATGGCGTGGCCGTGTAGTTCTCTGAAGGTGAGGATGTGCAGCCCTCTGATCCCGAGGACCTGTAGTCCTCTGAAGGTGACGGCGTGCAGCCCTCTGATGGCTAGGACGTGTGGCCCTCTGATTGCGAGGTCATGTGGTCTTCTAAAGGCTAGAATGTCTAGTCCTCTGATGGCAAGGGCGTGTAGTCCTCTTAAGGTGAGGGCGTCCAGCCCTCTGCTGGCAAGGACCTGTATTCCACTAAAGGTGAGGGTGTGCAGCCCTCTCATGGCGAGGACGTGTAGTCCTCTAAAGGCGAGGATGTGTAGTCCTCTGAAAGTGAGGGCGTGCAGCCCTCTGATGGCAGGGACATGGAGTCCTCTGAAGATGAGGGCGTGCAACCCTTTGATGGTGAAGATGTGTAGTCCTCTGAAGGTGAGGGCGTCCAGCCCTCTGCTGGCAAGGACCTGTATTCCACTAAAGGTTAGGGCGTGCAACCCTCTCATGGCGAGGACGTGTAGTCCTCTAAAGGCGAGGATGTCTAGTCCTCTGAAAGTGAGGGCGTGCAGCCCTCTGATGGCAAGGACGTGTAGTCCTCTGAAGATGAGGGCGTGGAGCCCTCTGATGGCAAGGACGTGGAGTCCTCTGAAGATGAGGGCATGGAGCCCTCTGATGGCAAGGACGTGTAGTCTTCTGAAGGTGAGGGAGTACAACCCTCTGATCGCGAGGACGTGCAGCCCTCTGATGGCAAGGATGTGTAGTACTCTGAAAGTGAGGGCGTGCAACCCTTTGATGGCGAAGATGTGTAGTCCTCTGAAGGTGAGGGCGTGCAACCCTTTGATGGCAAGGACGTGTTGTCCTCTAAAGGTGGAGGCGTGCAGCCCTCCGATGGCGAAGACGTGTAGTGCTCTTAAGGCGTGAATGTCTAGTCCTCTGGAGGTGAGGGCCTGCATCCCTTTGATGGTGAGAACGTGTAATCCTCTAAAGATGATGGCGTGTAGCCCTCCGAGGTGAGGACATGTAGTCCTCTAAAGGTGAGGGCGTGCGTCCCGCTGATGGCTAGGACATGTAGTCCTCTAAAGGTGAGGGTGTGCAGCCCTCTGATTGCGAGGACATGTAGTCCTCCAAAGGATAGGGCGTGCAACCCTTTGATGGCGAGGACGTGTAGTCCTCTAATGGTGAGGGCGTGAAGCCCTCTGATGGTGAGGACGTGCAGTCCTCTACAGGTTAGGGCGTGCAGCCCTCTGATGGCGAGGACGTGTAGTCCTCTAAAGGTGAGGGCGTCCAGCCCTCTGATGTCGAGGACGTATGGTCCTCTGAAGGTGAGAGCGTGCAGCCCTCTGAAAGTTAGGACGTGCATCCCTCTGCAGGTGAGGGCGTGCAGCCCTCTGATGGTGAGGACGTAGAGCGCTCTGAAGGTTAGGGCATGCAGCCCTCTGATGGCGAGGACGTGCAACCCTCTGATGGTGAAGAACTGCAGCTCTCTAAAAGGTCAGCACGTGTAGTCCTCTGAAAATGAAGGGGTGCGACCCTCTGATGGAAAGGACATGTAGTCCTCTGAAGGTGAGGGCCTGCAGCCCTTTGATGGCGAGGACGTGTAGTCCTCTAAAGGTGAGGGCGTGCAGCCCTCTGATGGTGAGGACGTGCAGTCCTCTGCAGGTTAGGGCGTGAAGCCCTCTGATGGTAAGGATGTGTAGTCCTCTAAAGGTGAGGGCGTGTAGCCCTCTGATAGGAAGGGCGTGCAGTCCTCTGCAGGTGAGGGCGTGTAGCCCTCTGATGGTGAGGACGTGTAGCCCTCTGAAGGGGAGGACGTGCAGCCCTCTGATGGTGAAGAACTGCAGCTCTCTAAAGGTGAGGACGTGTAGTCCTCTGAAGATGAGGCCGTGCGACCCTCTGATGGTGAGGATGTGCAGTCCTCTGAAGATGAGGGCATGCGACCCTCTGATGGCGAGGACTTGTAGTCCTCTGAAGGTGAGGGCGTGTAGCCCTCTTAAGGTGAAGGCGTATAGCCTTCTGATTGTGAGGACGTGTATTCCTCTGATGGAGAGGACGTGTAGTCCTCTGAAGGTGAGAGCATGCAGCCCTCAGCTGGCAGGGACGTGTAGTCCTCTTAAGGTGAGGGCGTACAACCCTCTAATGGTGAGGACGTGCAGCCCTCTGATGGTAAGGACGTGTAGTCCTCAGAAGGTGACAGCGAGCATCCCTCTGATGGCGAGGACGTGTAGTCCTTTGAAGATGAGGGCGTGGAGCCCTCTGATGGCAAGGACGTGTAGTCCTCTAAAGGTGAGGGAGTACTGCCCTCTGATGGCGAGGACGTGCAGCCCTCTGATGCCAAGGACGTGTAGTCCTCTGAAAGTGAGGGCGGGCAACCCTTTGATCGCAAAGACGTGTAGTCCTCTAAAGGTGAGGGCATGCAGCCCTCTAATGGAAACAACGTGTAGTCCTCTAAAGGTGGAGGCGTGCAGCCCTCCGATGGCGAAGACGTGTAGTCCTCTAAAGGCGAGGATGTCTAGTCCTCTGAAGGTGAGAGCGTGCAGCCCTCTGATTGCAAGGACGTGCAATCCTCTTAAGGTGAGGGCGTGCAACCCTTTGATGGTGAAGACGCGTAGTCCTCTGAAGGTGAGGGCGTGCAGTCCTCTGCTGGCAAGGACGTGTAGTCCTCTAAAGGTGAGGGCGTGCAACCCTCTGATGGCTAGGACGTGTAGTCCACTAAAGGCGAGGATGTCTAGTCCTCTGAAAGTGAGGGCGTGCAGCCCTCTGATAGCAAGGACGTGTAGTCCTCTAAAGATGAGGGCGTGGAGCCCTCTGATGGCGAGGACATGTAGTCCTCTGAAGGTGAGGGCCTGCAGCCCTTTGATGGTGAGGACGTGTAGTGCTCAAAAGATGAGGGTGTGTAGCCCTATGATGGTGAGGACGTGTAGTCCTCTGAAGGTGACGTCGTGCGACCCTCTTATGGCGAGGACGTGTAGTCCTCTAAAGGTGAGGGCGTGCAGCTCTCTAAGGGCGAGGACGTGTAGTCCTCTGATGGTGAGGGCGTGCAGCCCTCTAATGGCGAGGACGTGTAGTCCTCTGAAGGTGAGGGAGTACAGCCCTCTGATGGCGAGGATGTGCAGCCCTCTGATGGCAAGGACGTGTAGTCCTCTGAAAGTGAGGGCATGCAACCCTTTGATGGCAAGGACGTGTTGTCCTCTAAAGGTGGAGGCGTGCAGCCCTCCGATGGCGAAGACGTGTAGTGCTCTTAAGGCGTGAATGTTTAGTCCTCTAGAGGTGAGGGCCTGCATCCCTTTGATGGTGAGAACGTGTAATCCTCTAAAGATGATGGCGTGTAGCCCTCTGAGGCGAGGACATGTAGTCCTCTAAAGGTGAGGGCGTGCGTCCCTCTGATGGCTAGGACATGTAGTCCTCTAAAGGTGAGGGTGTGCAGCCCTCTGATTGCGAGGACATGTAGTCCTCCAAAGGATAGGGCGTGCAGCCCTTTGATGGCGAGGGCGTGCAGCCCTCTGATGGTGAGGACGTGCAATCCTCTGCAGGTTTAGGGCGTGCAGCCCTCTGATGGCGAGGACGTGTAGTCCTCTAAAGGTGAGGGCGTCCAGCCCTCTGATGTCGAGGACGTATGGTCCTCTGAAGGTGAGAGCGTGCAGCCCTCTGATAGTTAGGACGTGCATCCCTCTGCAGGTGAGGGCGTGCAGCCCTCTGATGGTAAGGACGTGGAGCCCTCTGAAGGTTAGGGCGTGCAGCCCTCTGATGGCGAGGACGTGCAACCCTCTGATGGTGAAGAACTGCAGCTCTCTAAAAGGTCAGCACGTGTAGTCCTCTGAAGATGAAGGGGTGCGACCCTCTGATGGCAAGGACATGTAGTCCTCTGAAGATGAGGGCCTGCAGCCCTTTGATGGCGAGGACGTGTAGTCCTCTAAAGGTGAGGGCGTGCAGCCCTCTGATGGTGAGGACGTGCAGTCCTCTGCAGGTTAGGGCGTGAAGCCCTCTGATGGTAAGGACGTGTAGTCCTCTAAAGGTGAGGGCGTGTAGCCCTCTGATAGGAAGGGCGTGCAGTCCTCTGCAGGTGAGGGCGTGTAGCCCTCTGATGGTGAGGACGTGCAGCCCTCTGAATGGGAGGACGTGCAACCCTCTGATGGTGAAGAACTGTAGCTCTCTAAAGGTGAGGACGTGTAGTCCTCTGAAGATGAGGCCGTGCGACCCTCTGATGGTGAGGATGTGTATCCTCTGAAGATGAGGGCATGCGACCTCTGATGGCGAGGACTTGTAGTCCTCTAAAGGTGAGGGCGTGTAGCCCTCTTAAGGTGAAGGCGTATAGCCTTCTGATTGTGAGGACGTGTATTCCTCTGATGGCGAGGACGTGTAAGTCCTCTGAAGGTGAGAGCATGCCAGCCCCTCAGCTGGCAGGGACGTGTAGTCCTCTTAAGGTGAGGGCGTACAACGCCTCTAATGGTTGAGGACGTGTATTCCTCTGATGGCGAGGACGTTTAGTCCCTGAAGGTGACGCCGGTGCAGTCCTCTGATGGTCAGAGTCGTGGTAGTCCCTCTAAAGGTGTGGGCATGCAGCCCTCTGATTGCAAGAACATGGTAGTCCTCTTAAGGTGAGGGCGGTGCAACCCTCTGATGGCGAGGGACGTGTTGTCCTCTAAGCGTTACGGAGTGCGGCCCTCTGATTTCGAGGATGGTTGTAGTCCTCTGAAGGTGGAAGGGGGTGCGACCCTCTGATGAAGAGGACATGTAGTCCTCTGAAGGTGAGGGCGTGTAGCCCTCTGAAGGTGAAGGCGTATAGCCTTCTGATTGCGAGGATGTGTATTCCTCTGATGGCAAGGTCGTGTAGACCTCTAAAGGTGAGGGCGTACAGCCCTTTGATTGCGAGGACGTGTAGTCCTCTAAAGGTGAGGGCGTGCAGCCCTCTGATGGTGAGGACGTGTAGTCCTCTAAAGGTAAGGGCGTGCAGCACTCTGATGGCGAGGACGTGTAATCCTCTAAAGGTGAGGGCGTGCAACCCTCTGATGGCGAGGACGTGTAGTCCTCTGAAGGTGAGGGCCTGCAGCCCTTTGATGGTGAGGACGTGTAGTCCTCTTAAGGTGATGGCGTGTAGCCCATGAGGCTGAGGATGTGTAGTCCTCTGAAGGTGAGGGCATGCAGCCCTCTGAAGGTGAGGGCGTGCATCCCTCTGATGGCGAGGACGTGCAGCCCTCTGATGGTGGAGACGTCCAGCTATCTGAAGGTGAGGACGTGTAGTCCTCTGAAGGTGAGGGCGTGCGACACTCTGATGGCGGAGGACATGTAGTCCTCTGAAGGTGAGGGCCTGCAGCCCTTTGATGGTGAGGACGTGTAGTGCTCAAAAGATGAAGGTGTGTAGCCCTATGATGGTGAGGACGTGTAGTCCTCTGAAGGTGACGTCGTGCGACCCTCTTATGGCGAGGACGTGTAGTCCTCTAAAGGTGAGGGCGTGCAGCTCTCTAAGGGCGAGGACGTGTAGTCCTCTGATGGTGAGGGCGTGCAGCCCTCTAATGGCGAGGACGTGTAGTCCTCTGATGGTGAGGGCGTGCCAGCCCTCTGATGGTGAGGAGGTGCAGCCCTCTGAAGGTTAGGGCGTATAGCCACTGAAGGTGAGGACGTATAGTCCTCTGATGGTGAAGGCGTGAAGCCCTCTGATGGTGAGGACGTGTAGTCCTCTAAAGGTGAGGGCGTGCAGCCCTCTGATGGCGAAGACGTGTAGTCCTCTAAGGTGAGGGCCTGCAGCACTTTGATGGTGAGGACGTGTAGTCCTCAAAAGGTGATGGCGTGTTGCCCTCTGAGGCTGAGGACGTCTAGTCCTCTAAAGGTAAAGGCGTGCGACCCTCTGATGGCGAGGACGTGTAGTCCTCTAAAGGTGAGGGCGTGCAGCCCTCTGATGTCGAGGACATGTAGTCCTCTTAAAGTGAGGGCGTGCAGCATTCTGATTGCGAGGACGTGTAGTCCTCTAAAGGTGAGGGCGTAATGCCCTCTGATGGTGAGGACATGTAGTCCTGTAAAGGTGTGGGCGTGCAGCCCTCTGATGGCGAGGACGTGTAGTCCTCTAAAGGTGAGGTCGTGCAGTCCTCTGATGGCGAGGACGTGTAGTCCTCTAAAGGTGAGGGTATGCAGCATTCTGATTGGCGAGGACGTGTACTCCTCTAAAGGTGAGGGCGTGCAGGCCTCTGATGGCGAGGACATGTAGTCCTCTAAAGGTGTGGGCATCCAGCCCTCTGATGGCGAGGACGTGTAGTCCTCTGAAGGTGACGACGTGTGACCCTCTTATGGCGATGACGTGTAGTCCTCTAAAGGTGAGGGCGTGTTGCCCTCTGAGGCTGAGGACATCTAGTCCTCTAAAGGTGAGGGCGTGCGACCCTCTAATGGCGAGCACGTGTAGTCCTCTAAAGGTGAGGGCGTGCAGCCCTCTGATGTCGAGGACATGTAGTCTTCTTAAGGTGAGGGCATGCAGCCCTCTGATGGCGAGGACGTGTAGTCCTCTGAAGGTGAGGTCGTGCAGTCCTCTGATGGCGAGGACGTGTAGTCCTCTAAAGGTGAGGGCGTGCAGCATTCTGATTGCGAGGACGTGTAGTCCTCTAAAGGTGTGGCGTGCAGCCCTCTGATGGTGAGGACGTGTAGTCCTCTGAAGGTGACGACGTGCGACCCTCTTATGGTGATGAGTGTAGTCCTCTAAAGGTGAGGGCGTGAAGCCCTCTGATGGTGAGGGCGTGCAGCCCTCTGAAGGTGAGGGCGTGCAGCCCTCTGATGGCGGAGGACGTGCAGCCCTCTGATGGTGAAGACGTCCAGCTCTCTGAAGGTGAGGACGTGTAGTCCTCTGAAGGTGAGGGCGTGCAACCCTCTGATGGCGAGGACATGTAGTCCTCTGAAAGTGAGGGCCTGCAGCCCTGTGATGGTGAGGACGTGTAGTCCTCTAAAGATGAGGGCGTGTAGCCCTATGATGGTGAGGACGTGTAGTCCTCTGAATGAGACGACCCGCGACCCTCTTATGGCGAGGACGTGTAGTCCTCTAAAGGTTAGGTAGTGCGGCCCTCTGATGTCAACGATTAGTAGTCCTCTGAAGGTAATGGCGTGCAGCCCTCTGATGGCTAGGACGTGTAATCCTCTAAAGGTGAGGGCGTGCAGCCCTCTGATGGCGAGGACATGTAGTCCTCTGAAGGTGAGGGCCTGCAGCCCTTTGATGGTGAGGACATGTTGTCCTCTGGGGCTAAAGATGTGTAGTCTCTGAAGGCGAGGATGTCTAGTCCCTTTAAAAGCTTAGGGCTTACAGCCCTCTAATTGTGAGGACGTGTATTCCTCTTAAGGTTAAGGCTTGCAGCCCTCAGATGGCGAGGACGTGTAGTCCTCTTAAGGTGTGGGAGTGCAGCCCTCTGATGGCGAGAACGTGTAGTCCCTTAATGGCGAGGACGTGTAGTCCTCTAATGGTGAGGGCGTGTAGCCCTCTGATGGTGAAGACATGCAGCCCTCTGAAGGTGAGGACGTGCAGCCCTCTGATGGTGAAGACGTGCAGCTCTCTGATGGTGAGGACGTGTAGTCCTCTGAAGGTGAGCGCGTGCGACCCTCTAATAGCGAGGACGTGTATTCCTCTGAAGGCGAGGTCGTGCAGTCCTCTGATGGCAAGGACGTGTTAGTCCTCTAAAGGTGAGGGCGTGCAACCCTCTGATTGCGAGGACATGTAGTCTTCTAATGGTGAGGGCGTGCAACCTTCTGATGGCGAGGACATGTAGTCCTCTGAAGGTGAGGGCCTGCAGCCCTTTTGATGGGTAGGAAGAGTAGTCCTTCAAAGGTGAGGGCGTGCAGCCCTCTGATGGCGAGGACGTGTAGACCTCTGAAGGTGATGGCGTGCA
>NW_021144497.1:0-22360 GCF_004193775.1 Glycine soja
AAATCAACCAAGCCAGAATTTTGAAACACTTGATAGCAATCAAACGTCTCATCATTAAAGAAATCTACGTCTAGGTACTTAGGGTCTAAAATGATCCTATAGAAAATTGAGAAAGGTACCGTAGACGCTGATTATCAGAAAAAAAGTGGATGATCTTGGAGATGAAAAGAAGGATGGATAGTGCTATGGGTGCTTCAGATGGTCTGTGGCGGCGATGGGCAGCAGCAGCGGCGATGGAGGATAATCCCTTTCTCTTCTCGATGGTTCTGCCATTGATGAAGTTTTAGTGAATTTTCAATCAGTGGAAGTGAAAGAGGAGTGAAAAAGAGGAAGATTAGGCTTTACGGGACGTGTTTTGGTGAAGAATTGAGGAAGATATGGAGGTTTGAAGATTTAGGGATGAAGGAGGCACGAGGAGGAGCTTTGGCTGCACAGCAAGACTGGTTTCGTAGGTATTTATAGACGAGGACGAGTTGTAATCGATTACAAGGTGTGGTAATCGATTACAGGAGTAATAAGCCTTCTGGTAATCGATTACAGGATGTTGTAATCGATTACGACTACCTGTTCTTGTGTAATCGATTACACTGAGTGGTAATCGATTACCAGAGCACAAACTAGGCTAGTTCCTCTAAAATAACCTATGTTTATGCTAAATACATCTAATACTATCAATTATTACTACTAATGCATTTAATTCAATCATTCAAACATCAAACACACAATAATTTATAAATCTTATCATAATAACAAGAATTTAAACAAAATCAATCAAGTAACATACTTAACACAAACAATCAATCATAAAAATAAATTAATCAATCAAATCCTTATTTATCTAAATCACTAACATCTAAGAGGCCTAATTCCCTTCTAATAGAGAAGAATGTTTCTTTAGGGAGAGGTTTTGTGAAGATATCAGCAAGTTGATTCTTAGTATCAACAAACTCTAACACACAATCTCCCTTTAGAACATGATCTCTTAGAAAATGGTGCCTAATTTCTATATGTTTAGTTCTAGAGTGTTGAACTGGATTCTTGGAAAGATTAATTGCACTTGTATTATCACATCTAAATAGGTATATGGTCAAGAAGGATTCCATAGTCAGAAAGTTGTTGCTTCATCCATATGATTTTTGCACAACAACTGCCGGCAAAAATATATTCCGCTTCTGCAGTGGATAAAGCAACACTATTTTGTTTCTTGCTATGCCAAGAAACTAGAGCAGAACCAATGAATTGACAAGTTCCACTTGTGGTTTTTCTATCTGTTTTAGAACCGGCAAAGTCTGAATCAGAATATCCAATTAAGGTGCATGTGGAATTTCTAGGATACCATAAACCTATGTTCATAGTGCCTACTAAATATCTTATGATTCTTTTAACAACACTAAGATGTGATTGTTTAGGATTTGATTGAAATCTAGCACACATACACACACTAAACATTATATCAATTCTGCTAGCAGATAAATAAAGAAGTGATCCGATCATACCTCGATATTGCTTAACATCTATTGACTGACCGATTTCATCTTTATCTAGATAGCAAGCAGTGCTCATTGGTGTAGCCATGTGCTTAGCATTTCCATGTCGAATTTGTGGATTAACTCTTTGCAATACTTGGATTGATTGGCAAAGATACCATTCTTGGTTTGTTTAATTTGCAATCCAAGAAAGAAATTAAGTTCTCCCATCATTGACATTTCAAACTCACTTTGCATGTCATGGGAGAATTCCTTGCACAATAATTCATTAGTGGATCCAAAAATAATATCATCAACATAAATTTGAACTAATAAAATATCATGTGATTTTCTCTTTATAAAAAGATTAGTATATACTTTTCCTCTAGAGAAGTCCTTTTCTAAAAGGAGCTTACTTAGACGCTCGTACCAAGCCATAGGGGCTTGTTTCAAGCCATATAAAGCCTTTTTCAATTTATAGACATGTTTGGCTTATTCAATATTTCAAAACCTGGTGGTTGTTCAACATATACTTCTTCTTGAATTAAGCCATTTAGAAAAGCACTTTTAACATCCATTTGATAAAGCTTAAAATTCATTATGGATGCATATGCTAAGAGCATTCTAATGGCTTCTAATCTAGCAACTGGAGCATATGTTTCTTCATAATCTATACCTTCTTCTTTATTATAACCTTTTGCAACTAATATAGCCTTATTTCTAATGATTATTCCATGTTCATCTAACTTATTTCTAAATACCCATTTTGCTCCTATAATGGGATAGTTTTTAGGTTTCTCAACAAGTTCCCACACATTGTTTCTTTCAAATTGATTCAGTTCTTCTTTCATAGCAATTATCCAATTATCATCTATTATGGCTTCTTTTATATTTTTAGGTTCAATCATAGATACAAAAGCCATATTATTGCATAATTCTTTAAGAGAATGTCTAGTTGTTACCCCTTTTGAGATATCACCAATAATGTTGTCGAGGGGATGATCTTTTGAGGCTTTCCATTCTTTTGGAAGTTCATTATTTGATTTGGCTTCTTCTGGAGGATCTTCATTGCTTCCTTTCCCTTTTCCTTTAGAATCTTGTCCATGAATATGAATTTGTTCTAAAGATTCTGCAATATCATCTAGCATATTCTTTCTTGACAAGATAGCATTAGATTCATCTAAAGTAACATGAATGGATTCCTTAATACTCATAGTTCTTTTGTTATATATTCTATATGTTTTACTTTGCAATGAATATCCAAGAAAGATGCCTTCATCAGATTTTGCATCAAATTTTCCTAGATTATCTTTACCATTATTAAGCACAAAACATTTGCAACCAAAAACATGCATATGTGAAATGTTGGGTTTTCTACCATTATATAACTCATATGGGGTTTTCTTTAAAATGGGTCTTATTAAGGCCCTATTCATGATGTAACATGCAGTATTGACGGCTTCAGCCCAAAAATATTTTGGAAGAAAAGTATCATTTAATAAAGTTCTAGCAATTTCTTCCAATGACCTATTTTTCCTCTCAACAACTCCATTTTGTTGAGGGGTTCTAGGTGCAGAAAAATTATGCTCAATACCATGTTCTTCACAAAATAATTCAAAATCTTTGTTTTCAAATTCACCCCTATGATCACTTCTAATGGATGCAATCTTAAGATTTTTCTGGTTTTGTATAACTTTAGCAAGTTTTCTAAATGCTTGGAATGCATCACTTTTATAAGTAATGAATAATGTCTAAGTATATCTAGAGAAATCATCAAGTATGACAAGAGCATAGTAATTTCCTCCAAAACTCATGGTTCTAGATGGACCAAATAAATCCATATGCAATAATTGTAAGGGTTGAGTGGTTGAAGCAATATTTTTAGGTTTGAATGAGACTCTTGTTTGTTTACCCTTTTGACATGCATCACATAGTTTATCTTTTTCAAATTTCAATTTAGGCAAACCAACTACTAAATATTTTGAAATTAATTTGTTTAAGTGATCCATGTTTATGTGATCAATTCTTTTATGCAATAACCATGGATCATCATCTTTGCTAAGAAAACAATGATTGTTTTCTAGTTTTAGGCTTAAGTCTATCATGTATACATTGTTGACTCTATGTCCTACATGCTTTATATTAATGTCATGCTTCTGTTCTATAAAACATTTTTGAGAATCAAATGATACTAGATAGTCTTTGTCACATAATTGACTAACACTAAGCAGGTTGTGCTTAAGACCTTCAACAAGTAGAAGATTTTCAATGGAGTTGGAATAATTTGTACCTATTTTACCAACTCCAAGGATTCTACCTTTGTTGTTGTCACCATATGTTACATGCCCGCTTTTCTTGGGAGAGATATGTGTAAACTTTGATGCATCTCCAGTCATATGTTTTGAACATCCACTATCTATGTACCACTCCTTCCTCAAAGACACCTACATAATCAAGTTTTTGACTTAGGTACCCAAACTTTATTGGGTCCTTGTGTGTTAGTGCAGACTGAAGATCCTTTTGGGACCCATATCATTTTAATGTTGTTGTAGTTTTTCTTAAAGTAGCAAGTAGATATGCCATGCCCTTTTCTTCCACAGTAAAAACAAGTGATAGAACTAGAATTATATTTTTGTGTGGAAGTAAAGAGGTTTTTATGAAATTATTGTTGTTTTTCAGGTTTATATCCTATTCCAGCCTTATTAGAGACACATCTTTGTTTTCCTAATATGACATCTAAATTAATTTTACTATAAGAAAATTTTGCAAGTGAGTTTTTCAACTCTTTAATTTCTTTTTCATATTTTTCACAACAACTACAAGAATCAGATATTTTCTTGTCAGAAATAGTAGAGATATGAAATCTTTCATTTGATTTAGAAATTGAGACTTCAGTTCTAAGATGATTTAATTCTTTATTTAATTTTGAAATTTCATTTTCTAAATCTGAAATTGTTTTCTTAGAAGATGAAACTAACTTTGCAAGTTTAATTGACTCTTTATGCAAATCAGCAAATGCATCTTGTAATTCATCAAAAGAAATGGATAAGTTATTTGAAGATGTTACCTCTTCATCACTTTCATAACTTTTAGCCATTAGACAAAGGTTTATCTCTTCATTTTCTGAATCTTTAGAAGATTCCATATCATTGTCATCCCAAGTGATGTATGCTTTCTTCAATTTCTTTTCACTAAAATTTTTCTTTTCAGACTTCTCCATCTTTTTCTTAAAGATAGGACAATCAACCCTCAGATGTCCAGGTTGATTGCATTCAAAGCATTTTGGAGTAGAAGATGAAGTTTTTGCCCTTCTTTTTGATTTAAAATTGGATCGCCTTTGATTTCCTCTTACTTTAAGAAACTTGTTGAATCTTTTTACAAAAAGGCTAAGATCATCATCTTCATCTAGATCAATTTCCTTATCACTTTCTTCTTGGATTGAAGATGAGGCTTTAAGAGCAATTCCCTTCTTTTTCATGTCATTTTCTTCATGTTGATTTAATCTCAACAATTCCATTTTGTGTTCCTATAACTTTCCAAATAGAGTAGCAAGAGTCATGTTAGATAAATCTCTTGATTCAATCATGGTTGTTACTTTAGGTTTCCATTCTCTGCTTAAACATCTTAATACTTTGTTTATGAGATCTTCACTTTGAAACTCTTTCCCTAAGGCTGCAAGATGATTTACTATATGTGTGAACCTCTTTTGCATGTCTTGAATGCTTTCATTTGCATTCATCCTAAATAGTTCATATTCATGAGTTAATGTGTTTATCCTAGATCTTTTAACATCTGTTGTACCTTCATGTGTTAATTGTAGAGTGTCCCACATTTCCTTAGCACTCTTACAATTTGAAACCCTGAAATATTCATTCATTCCCAGGGCAGATGTAATTATGTTTTTGGCTTTTAAATTGTATTGTACTCGTCTTCTATCCTCTTCAGACCATCTATCTCTAGGTTTTTCTATTGTTATGCTTTCACTTGTTGTGCCCCCATCTATTATGGTTCTTTCTTCTATGGTGGGTATATAAGGCCTTATTTCTATGGCTTCCCAAATATTTAAGTCTATTGCCTCAATAAAAATTTGCATTCGAGTTTTCCAGTAGTGGTAACCCTCTCCATAAAAGATTGGAGGTCTATTGATTGAATTTCCTTCTGGAAATAAGAAGTTTGCTGAGGCTATTTTTCTTGAAGCTTCTAAACCTTATACAAGAATGAAACTCTGATACCACTTGTTAGACAAGTGGCCTCAGATATCTTAAGAAGGGGGGATGAATTAAGATATTGCAAACTATTTCCCCAATTAAAATTCTATTTCACTTTCTATGCAAGTTACAAATTTCCTTAAAAATGAACTCTTAAATAATGATTCAAATAGAACAATCTGAATATAAATATAAAGCAATAATAAATAAAAGAGTTTAAGGGAAGAGAAAGTGCAAACTCGGATTTATACTGGTTCGGCCACACCCTTGTGCCTACGTCCAGTCCCCAAGCAACCCGCTTAAGAGTTCCACTATCTTGAAAAATCCTTTTACAAGTTTTGACCACACAAGGACAATCCTTCCTTTGTGTTCAGAATTCTTTTACAACAAGAGACCCTCGGTCTCTTAATCCCTTAGAGAATTTAGAAAGAAGAGAAGAATGAATCTCTCTTGAAAGAGATAGATTTTACAATCTGAGCAATCAAATGATTCCTTATTGAATTGCAAGTGTATTGGCCAAGGAATTCTTAAGAGGATAAAATGTTTTTGCTCTTTGAGAGAATAACACTTGTTGTTCTGAAAAACTCCGAGCAAATTCGTGTTTCAAGTCACATATATATAGACCTTTGGTGGTCATGTAAAAACCATTTGAGAAGATGTGACTCTTAGAAATGTTTTTCTGAAAATCTCCTCTAGTAATCGATTACAGGATTTATGTAATCGATGATAGGTTTTAAAATTTGAATTAAAAACGTTTATTAACTGCTGGTAATCGATTACCAATATTGTGTAATCGATTACACAGTCTAAAATTTGAATTCAAATTTTTAATAGTTGTTGTAAACATTTTTGGCCACTAGTAATCGATTACCATAGAGTAAATCTCTTGAAAAACATTTTTAAACTTAAATTACTTGGCCAAACCTTTTGCTATATCAATTAGGAATTCCCTTCCTAAAATACTAGTGATCATCTTGATGTTGTGTCTTGTATTCTTGAATCATTATCTTGAATTTAAACTTGAAAAGCGCATTTGCATCATTTGCATCAAATCATCATGATCATCATCAAAACATCAAAGTCATTTGCTTCTACAGACGAGACCAACATACAATGCATGGATGATGACATGATGCAGATGCACAAAAGCGCAACAGGGGGATGTACACAGCATGGCAATATCCTCAAATAATCATACAACAAAGGCGTAGATGACATTTATATGCATGGCAGTGTTTAAAAGGCACGCAGCGTGTTCGCTTCGTGCCCCTATTTTAGGGACCTAAACGGGAGGAACTAAAAGGCTTTTTAGTGATAATTCCCAAGGTGGTCATATCTCTCTTGATGTCTCTAGAGGTATCATCCCCTTCGAAGAACATATTGCGGCAGTAGGGACTGCTAGCAACAATATGTTATCAAAGAGAAAAACTCTAGATGAGGGTTCACTGTTATCAAGCAAGTCGGAGACCTAGCATGACCACAGATTCACCTCCACTCTTTATGTTCCCATGGACCCGGGTATAGGGAACCTTTTCAACTCATCGTGTATGCAAATAGTGTTGGTGTTTGTGTGCATCAAATGAATAAATATTTACCTCATGCATACATTTTAAAAACACACTAAAAGCATCAAAGAGTTATATACAAGAACGTAAGAGAAATAAAAGGAAACCGACAAAAGAGGAAGTCATGATATTGCACAAGATTAGAAGGCCTAACTCTCTAAAAAAACTTCCCAATGGAGTCGCCAACTATCGCAACCTACCTTTCGGCGGGAAGGCAACGCGAGGGCTCACAAGTGCATCTTCCATGGGAGGAAAATGCGCGGAGTCGCCTGCAACGTTTATTCGAGGAAAACGTCGGAAAAACCAGAAAGGATGTGGTCTACGAACTTTAAGTGTGAAAGGTTCGGGAGTTGTATTTACGCACGGGGAAGGTATTAGCACCCCACACGCCCATCACAAGGGACGACAGCCTTTAATCAAGTGTGCAAATATGACTTCAAATTATTTTATTTTCCCTTTCTTACGTTTTTATGTCTTTTTACGCTTTTTGTATTTTTTATCTTTTTGTGGTCGACAAAGGTGTTTCCCTTGCTACTACGTATTCTTCAATTGTGATAAGGAAATCAGACCTACGTAGTTATTTCAAAAGGGGCGAATCAAGTGATTCTTTTTACTTGGAAGGTGGTCAATTAAGGCATTGGACCTTAAAATGATCCATTTTACTTGGTGAGAAAGCTAATGCGTTGGACCTCCAACCATCTCACGAGGTCGACAAAAGCGGGGCTTTTGCTCCTACGTATCCTCCATCGAAGAGGAAATCCGACCTACGTAGTTCTCGCAAAAGGCAGTAAAGTGATGTGTTGATTTTATGCTTTTGAACGGTCCATGTTAACCGATAAAAGCAAAGAAGATCGTTTAAGGCATTGGACCTTAAAACGATTTTCAGTGATTGTCATACCCTAATTTCGTCCGGGGACCTTTGCTCGATGACGTGCGACCATTCTTTGGTCCTCGTGAGGTGCTTGGCACCCATCATTAGGCAATTTGTGAAATTCCAGGACATGCCGAAAAACCAAAAAAAATATTGATGCACAATCCGTAAGTTTCCGTGACACACCGGAAATCAAATGGAAGCATCGTTGCATAATTAAGTGAGGTTCCGTAACATTCCGTAAGTCAAAAAGGGGATGATTATGTAATCTGCAAGGTTCCGTAACATTACGGAAAGAAAACAAGTATCGTTACGAAATTCGTAAGTTTCCGTAACTTTACGAAAAAAGAATCACCAAAAAACAGCAGAGGGGGGTGTACTTAGTAAAAATGGGGGTGCAAATAGCACCCAGGCCCACTTGGGCCCTCCGGAATATTCCTCCAGAAGGCGGTTGCTTCTGGAGGAAGCAACCCTGCTCGCCTGGGCGAGCTGAGCTCGCCTGGGCGAGCTGAGCTCGCCTGGGCGAGCTGAGCTCGCCTGGGCGAGCTGGGCGGCAACCACCTCCCCTATTTTGCTATAAATAGGGGAGGAAGGCAAGAAGGAAGGGGTTCAGCCCCTTAGGCACTTCTCTCTCTTTCGAATTTGCTTGGAAAAATCGTTTCCGTGAAGAAAATCTAAGCCGAAGCGCTTCCGAAACGTTTCCGTAACGTTTTCCGTGAAGAATTTCGCAAAGGTTTCAACCGTTCTTCGACGTTCTTCATTCGTTCTTCATCGTTCTTCGATCTTCAACGGGTAAGTACCTCGAACCAAGCTTTTCGATTCATTCTATGTACCCGTAGTGGTCCACATTGTGTTTCGTGCATTTTTATTCTCGTTTTGTTTACTTTTTATACCCCCTGTTGACGTGCTTAAGCCATTTTACTTAAGTCATTTCTCGCTTAACTTAAAAATAAAATAAATTTCCACCGAACGTTTGAATTGTATTATCCATTAACTTCGGTTAAAATAAATTCCGACCGTTCGGTCGTGCCGTAACCACGTTGGAAATCAAAAAGAGGTAAAAAATAATATAATAATCAAAAAGACATCTTTTAGTAAAATAAAGCGGAAAATCAATCGGACGTTTTCTCTTTGGGATTTCTCATTCTTAATCGAATTGATTAATAACTAAAGTGAAACTAAAGGCTAAAATCAATTCGCCTAGTCAAGCTCGTCCATAAAAATAGGCTTTTGAAGTTTGTCATTTCATTTTCTCACTAAGTAAAATGGATCATTTTTAAGGTCCAACGCCTTAAAATGATCACCTCTTAAAGTAAAAAAGAATCACTTGATAAGAAAGAACTACGTAGGTCTGATTTCCTCATCGCAAATTGAGGAATACGTAGGAGCAAAGGGAAACACCCTTGTCGACCACAAAAAGAGAAAAAATATAAAAAGGGTATAAAGGATATAAGGACATAAAAGGGAATGTAAAAATCAAAGTCATGTTTGCACATTCGATTAAAGGCTGTCGTCCCTTGTGACGGACGTGTGGGGTGCTAATACCTTCCCCGTGCGTAAATACAACTCCCGAACCTTTCACTTAAAAGTTCGTAGATCGCGTCTTTTCCGGTTTTTCCGACGTTTTCCTCAAATAAACGTTGGTGGCGACTCCGCGCGTATTCCTTTCGTGGAACACGCATCCCGCGAGTCTCGCGTCGCCCTCCCGCCGAAGGGTAGGTTGCGACAGTTGGCGACTCCACTGGGGACTGTTTTTAGAGAGTTAGGCCATTTAATTTTGTGCAATGTTTTACCGTGACTTACCCCTTTGTTGGTTTCCTTTCATTATGTTCTTGTGTATATAAACTCTTTGTTGCTTTTAGTGCGTTTTAAATGTATGCATGAAGTAAATATTTATTCATTTGATGCACACAAACACCAACACTATTTGCACACACTGTGAGTGAAAAAGGGCCCTATACCCGGGTTCATGGGAGCATAAGGAGTGGAGGTGAATCTGTAATCATGCTAGGTCTCCGACTTGCTTGATTACAGTGAACCCTCATCTAGAGCTTTTCTCTTTGAAAACCTATTGTTGCTAGTAGTCCCTACTGCTACAATATGTTCGTCAAAGGGGATGATACCTCTAGAAACCATCAAGAGAGATATAACTACCTTGGGAATTATTGCTAAAAGCCTAGTTAGTTCTCTCCCTTATAGGTCCCTTCAATAGGGGCACGAAGCAAACACGCTGCGTGCCATTTTTCACACTGCCATGCATGAGTATCATATACCCTTTTGCTTATGTTCGGTAAATATTGTCATACTGTGCACATTCCCGCATTGTGTCTTTTGCATAGGCATTGCATATGGGTTCTGTCTTGATCCCTACTGTAAACAAACCAACGGAGGGTCCGTGTCGCCTTCTTAAAAACGTGCGTTGGGGCATTTCGCTACCCCTAGATGTCGTATCTAAGAAGGTGACAAATTCCCCGGACCCCCGCATTCGTAAATTGCATCTGTGTCATATGCATTTCTTCATGCATTCATCCATCCCACCCATGAGATATCGGAGTTTTGATTTGCACCAGCTTTTGTCTCACTTTAGTAAGCATGGGAACAAATCAAACCGGCAAGAGGTTCTACCAAGCCAAGGTCAAAAGCCCAGATACCACCAGCATCAAGGAATTAGGGCGGTTGATGGAACCCCTCCAAATGCAAGCCTTCCGCAAGACTTACGGAAAGATCTTAGAGTTGACCATAGCAGAGGTGTCCATAGAAGCCATTGCATCACTCACCCAATACTACGACCAGCCTTTGAGATGCTTCACATTCGGAGACTTCCAATTAGTACCAACCATTGAAGAATTTGAAGAAATTCTAGGATGTCCTCTCGGGGGAAGAAAACCATATCTTTCCTCCGGATGTCTCCCCTCTTTGAGCAGAATTGCAACTGTGGTCAAGGATTCAGCAAGAGGTTTGGACCACATAAAACAGACTCGGAACGGCATAGCGGGCCTACCACAGAAGTACCTAGAAGACAAGGCGAGGGGTATGGCCAATCAAGGAGACTGGGTCCCGTTTATGGATGTGTTAGCTTTGCTAATTTTTGGGGTCGTCCTCTTTCCAAACGTGGATGGTTTGGTAGACCTAGCAGCAATCGACGCTTTCCTTGCCTACCACCATAGCAAGGAAAGTCCGGTGGTAGCTGTCTTGGCAGATCTATTTGACACATTTGACCGAAGGTGCGAGAAGAGTAGCGCACGGATCATCTGTTGCTTACCCGCCCTCTGTGTTTGGTTGGTTTCACACTTGTTCCAACAAGACACAAGACATCCATGTCCGCTCCTGAGCCATCGCTCGTGTACTGAAAAGAGGAGAATGGATTGGGACCAGCTCTTGGCCGGGATAGGAGGTAGAACAATCAGTTGGTTCCCCCGATGGAAGGAAGGAAAAGAAGGAGTCCTTTTCTCATGTGGAAGATACCCAAACATTCCGCTGGTAGGAACGAGGGGTTGTATTAATTACAATCCCACGCTCGCTATAAGACAACTAGGGTACCTCATGAGGGGAGCACCGACGGAAGAAAGCATGTCTCCTTTCCTTGTGAGGGATCTCGGCGCACAAAATTCCAAGACTATACAAAGAATCCATAAGGCATGGGAAACCCCGTTAAGGAAAGATCAAGAGCTTAGAGGCATTCGTAATGGCATCATTGGTGGGTACCACGAATGGCTGAAAGTTCGCATACGAGGTTTAGATTGGCTCGCCAAGTTAAAAGTCGTCAGCGAAGAGAATTTTGAAGCACCGGAAGAGGACGAAGAAGTCCAAGCTCTCAAAAGCGAGTTAGGAAAGGCAAAACTCGCCAAGGAGAAGTTCAAGTTGGCTGCTACACACGTTCGGAAGGAGTGTGCCGGGTTACGGGAAGAGAATGCAATTACCGCAAGAGCCTTTGAACAAGAGACCAAGAGGGCTCGCAAGGAAGAGTATGGCCGGAACAAATTTCGCGGAGCTCTATGGGGTAGCAATAATGAACTCAAGTTGCGAAGGGAAGAAAGGGACCAGTCGCGAGCACATAGCATGGTTCTGAAAGAGGAGTTGATTGCTTGTTCAAGGTCCAAAAGAAGCTTGTCTCAGCGTTTATGCGAGACAGAGACCAACATGTTAGCTATCATCGCCAAGTACCAAGAAGAGTTAGGTCTAGCCACGGCCCACGAGCATAGAATCGCGGATGAGTATGCCCAAGTATACGCGGAAAAAGAGGCTAGAGGAAGGGTGATCGACTCTTTACACCAAGAGGCAACCATGTGGATGGATCGGTTTGCTCTTACCTTGAACGGGAGTCAAGAACTTCCCCGATTGTTAGCCAAGGCCAAGGCGATGGCAGACACCTACTCCGCCCCCGAAGAGATTCATGGGCTTCTCGGCTATTGTCAGCATATGATAGACTTAATGGCCCACATAATTAGAAATCGTTAGGAAACTTGTATGGTCTCTCAGACCTTGACTAGATATGACTTCCTTTTTGAAATAAAATGAGTTGGTCCCATGTTTCTACTCCAAAAAGCTTGTGCAAATCAAATCACTCCTACATCTCATCTCTAGCATGCGTTTTCTTTCTTTACCCACTCCTCACGTTTGGTTTTTTGGGGAAAAACACCATAACTAAACGCGCCGCAAGGGATCCCTATCGCACCAGATCCAAATCTAGAACGATGGGTGATCAAGAGGAGACGCAGGAACAGATGAAAGCCGACATGTCGGCTCTGAAAGAACAAATGGCCTCCATGATGGAGGCCATGTTAGGTATGAAGCAGCTCAGCAGCCCCATTGCTTCTCCCGTCCATGAAAAAGAGCCTCCTCAGCAGCCCGACGAAGTCCATAAAGACCCTCAAGATTATGCTCGGAGGGATGTCGAGTTTTATCCCCCGATCCCCGAAGGGCCGGCACCAGGCACGTTGCCTCAACCCAACATCGCAGCATCGCCAATAGTTTTGTCTATGGAAGGGCCGCCCCCGGCAACTGAAGAAAGGAGGAAGCTCGATCTCCTTGAGGAAAGATTGAGGGCTGTGGAAGGATTTGGGGACTATCCGTTTGCAGACATGACGGATCTTTGCTTAGTACCCGATGTTGTTATTCCCCCGAAGTTCAAAGTGCCGGACTTCGACAAGTATAAAGGGACGACTTGTCCCAAAAACCATCTCAAAATGTACTGCCGTAAGATGGGCGCCCATTCTAAAGATGAAAAGCTGTTGATACACTTCTTTCAGGATAGCTTGGCCGGAGCTGCGGTAGTGTGGTACACTAATTTGGAAGCTTCCCGTATCTGATTACCGCCTTCCTAAGGCAGTATCAGTACAATTCTGATATGGCTCCTGACCGTACTCAACTGCAGAATTTGTTCAAGAAAGAGGGTGAAACCTTTAAAGAATATGCGCAGCGATGGAGGGATTTGGCGGCACAAGTAGCTCCTCCCATGGTTGAGAGAGAGATGATCACCATGATGGTAGACACTCTGCCAGTGTTCTACTATGAGAAGCTAGTGGGTTACATGCCGTCCAGCTTTGCGGATCTGGTGTTTGCCGGGGAAAGAATCGAGGTTGGATTGAAGAGAGGAAAGTTTGATTACGTTTCCTCCACAAACGTGAATGCCAAAAGAATCGGGGCGACAGGGGCAAAAAGGAAAGAAGGAGATGCCCATGCCGTCTCTTCAACACCCGCGTGGGTCAAACCCCAGCAAACACCTCATGGTACCCATCAGTACGCGCAACATCACCCAAGTTTCTCGGCTCATGCGGGGAACGCCTCTAGTTCAACACCCGTGCAGCCTAAGGCACCCACCCAGAGGGAAGCTCCCCAAGTTCCAACTCCGAACACGACTCGACCGGCCGGTAATTCCAACACGACAAGGAACTTCCCTCCGAGGCCATTGCCGGAATTCACCCCGCTCCCAATGACGTACGAAGATCTTCTACCATCCCTCATCGCCAATCATTTGGCCGTGGTAACTCCCGGAAGGGTCCTCGAACCCCCTTTCCCGAAGTGGTATGACCCTAATGCAACTTGCAAGTACCATGGGGGTGTCCCGGGGCATTCCGTCGAAAAATGCTTGGCCCTTAAATACAAGGTCCAACATTTAATGGATGCCGGATGGCTGACTTTCCAAGAGGATCGGCCCAATGTGAGGACCAACCCGCTCGCCAATCATGGAAGGGGAGTAGTTAATGTAGTTGAATCCGATAGGCCCCACAGGTCTAAACCTTTAAGAGATGTGGCAACCCCTAGGAGGTTTATCTTTGAGGCCCTAGAAAAGGGAGGTGTAATTCCCCATAGTGGGTGTAAGGAGGATTCCTGTCTGCTACATTCCGGCGAGATGCATGACATGGAGACGTGTTTGGAAGTAGAGGAATTGTTACAGCGGATGATAGACCAAGGTCGACTAGAAGTCGGCATTGAAGGAAAAGAAGAGCAGCATATATGCATGCAATCTACGGAGGGGAGCGGTGTTGCGAAGCCCAAACCCTTGGTGATATACTTCACTAAAAGTGCAGCCTCGCAAAAGCCCGGGCACCCCTTAATGGCCAAACCTGTTCCTTTCCCATATCAAAATAGTCACGCGGTCCCGTGGAGATATACACCTCCGGGGAAGAAGGAAGAAGAAGTCACTGACGTCAGCTCGCTGTCAGCTAAAGTAACAAGTATCACGGGGCTGAGTGGTGTGACCCGTAGTGGTCGTGTGTTCGCACCTCCGGACCTACCAGTCCAACCCGCCGACGTCAAAGGAAAAGGAAAAGTGGTGGAGGAACAAGATGGCGAAGCACCCCACGCTTCGAATAAAGATATTCCAGCAAAGGGGCCCCCAGAGAAAAAGGATGGTAGAAAGGAGGTGTCGCTAGAGGAAGCCAGCGAGTTCCTTCGCATAATTCAGCAGAGCGAATTCAAGGTTATCGAACAGCTCAACAAAACCCCGGCTAGGGTCTCGCTGCTGGAGTTACTTATGAGCTCCGAGCCTCATCGGGCTCTGCTAGTAAAAGTGCTGAACGAGGCTCACGTGGCCCAAGATATCTCGGTAGATGGTTTCGGAGGGCTGGTCAACAATATAACTGCCAACAACTATCTTGCCTTCGCCGAAGAAGAAATCCCCGCCGAGGGGAGAGGGCATAATAAGGCTTTACACGTGTCAGTTAAGTGTATAGACCATATCGTAGCCAAGGTACTCATCGATAATGGTTCCAGTTTAAACGTGATGCCTAAGAGCACTTTGGAGAAGTTACCATTCAATGTTTCCCACTTAAAACCAAGTTCAATGGTGGTTCGGGCCTTCGACGGCACTCGCCGAGAGGTTAGGGGAGAGATCGATCTCCCAGTACAAATAGGCCCTCACACCTGTCAAGTCACCTTCCAAATAATGGATATTAACCCCCCCTACAGCTGCCTGTTAGGGCGCCCGTGGATCCACTCAGTGGGAGTCGTGCCGTCTACGCTCCACCAAAAGCTGAAATTCGTAGTGGAGGGGCACTTGGTCATCGTGTCAGGCGAGGAAGATATCTTGGTAAGCTGCCCATCCTCCATGCCTTATGTGGAAGCCGCAGAAGAATCGTTAGAAACTGCTTTCCAGTCTTTTGAGGTGGTCAGCATTTCCTCCGTGGACTCCCTCTTTGGGCAACCTTGTCTGTCCGATGCAGCGGTAATGATGGCCCGAGTTATGTTGGGGAATGGTTTTGAACCCGGGATGGGTTTAGGAAAAAACAACGGCGGCATAACTAGCCTGATAAATACTCAAGGAAATCGTGGGAAGTATGGTTTAGGCTATAAGCCCACTCAGGCAGACATGAAAAGAAGCATTGTGGGAAGGAAGAACAATGGTCAAAGTTCGCGTTGGAGACAAGAAGGTGAAGGAAGCCCGCCCTGCCACATAAGTAGAAGCTTTATAAGTGCGGGTTCGGGAGACAAAGGTCAAGCGTTCGCGATATGCGAAGATGATATTCCGAGTACTTTGGATTTGGTACGACCATGCCCTCCTGATTTCCAGCTGGGAAATTGGCGAGTGAAGGAACGCCCCGGCATTTACGCAACGAGCATAATGTAAACCTTTACGGTTTTAAAAGCTCTATAGTTGGGCCTAGGCTTTAGAGTTTTCATTTTGTTAAGGCTTTGTGTCTTTTGTTTTTGAATTTATAATACAAGGATCTTTCTTCATCTGTTCCTGGTCTCTACCCATTCTCATTCATTTGCATGTTTACTTCTTTTTCTAAAACGGCAGATTCGATGACGAGTCCCCCGAAGGTACTAATACCTGGGACCCGTCTATCAACTTCGAGCAAGAAATGAATCAAACGGAAGATGAAGGAGATGAGGATGTGGGACTTCCTTCGGAACTAGAAAGAATGGTCGCCCATGAGGACCAAGAAATGGGGCCTCATCAAGAAGAAACAGAGCTAGTAGACTTAGGAATTGGCAGTGGAAAGAGGGAAGTAAAGATAGGTACAGGCATTACCGCACCTATCCGTGAAGAATTAATAATCCTGCTAAAAGACTACCAAGACATCTTTGCTTGGTCATACCAAGATATGCCCGGTTTGAGTTCTGACATTGTGCAGCACCGATTACCTCTAAATCCCGGGTGTTCCCCGGTAAAACAGAAATTGAGGAGGATGAAGCCCGAAACATCCTTGAAGATAAAAGAAGAAGTGAAGAAGCAATTTGACGCTGGATTTCTGGCCATCGCTCGGTATCCAGAATGGGTTGCCAACATCGTACCAGTTCCTAAAAAAGATGGGAAAGTACGAATGTGTGTAGATTATCGGGACCTGAATCGGGCCAGTCCCAAGGACAATTTTCCTTTACCACACATCGATATCCTCGTAGATAACACGGCCAATTTCGCTTTATTTTCCTTCATGGACGGTTTCTCTGGTTACAATCAGATAAAGATGGCGCCCGAGGATATGGAAAAGACTACTTTCGTCACCCTGTGGGGAACGTTCTGTTACAAGGTGATGTCCTTTGGACTCAAGAATGCCGGGGCAACTTATCAACGGGCCATGGTAGCTTTGTTCCATGATATGATGCATCAAGAGATCGAGGTCTACGTGGACGACATAATTGCTAAATCTAAATCTGAGGAAGAACACCTTGTCAACCTGCGGAAGTTGTTCGAAAGGCTTAAGAAATATCAATTAAGGTTGAACCCCGCTAAGTGTACCTTTGGGGTCAAATCAGGGAAATTGCTTGGTTTCGTTGTAAGCCAGAAAGGGATAGAGGTAGACCCCGAAAAAGTGAAGGCTATCCTTGAGATGCCGGAACCCCGTACAGAGAGGCAAGTCCGAGGTTTCCTGGGGCGTTTGAATTATATTGCCAGATTCATATCGCAGCTCACCGCCATTTGTGAGCCGTTGTTTAAACTCTTGCGCAAAAACCAAACTGATCGGTGGAATGAGGATTGCCAAGAGGCTTTTGGAAGGATCAAAAAGTGCCTAATGAATCCTCCCGTGCTTATGCCACCAGTACCTGGAAGGCCTCTCATTTTGTACATGACAGTCTTGGACGAATCAATGGGGTGTATGCTGGAGCAACATGACGAATCCGGGAAGAAAGAGCGCGCTGTTTACTACCTAAGTAAGAAGTTCACGACCTGTGAGATGAATTACTCCTTGCTCGAAAGAACGTGTTGTGCTTTAGTATGGGCGTCCCATCGCTTAAGGCAGTACATGCTGAGCCATACTACCTGGTTGATATCCAAAATGGACCCGGTCAAGTACATCTTTGAAAAGCCAGCTCTCACAGGACGAATCGCCCGGTGGCAAGTCTTGCTATCTGAGTTTGATATAGTCTACGTCACCCAAAAGGCGATAAAAGGAAGCGCTTTGGCAGATTATTTGGCCCAACAGCCTCTTAACGACTACCAGCCCATGCATCCGGAATTCCCGGATGAGGACATCATGGCCTTGTTCGAGGAAAAGTTGGACGAAGATCGGGACAAATGGACTGTATGGTTTGACGGAGCGTCAAACATTCTAGGTCATGGCGTTGGGGCAGTGTTGATCTCTCCGGACAATCAATGTGTACCTTTCACAGCCAGGCTAGGATTCGACTGCACCAACAACATGGCCGAATATGAAGCATGTGCCCTAGCCGTCCAGGCAGCAATTGACTCCGATGTCAAACTACTCAAGGTGTACGGCGACTCAGCGTTGGTAATCCATCAGCTGAGAGGGGAATGGGAAACTAGAGATCCCAAGCTGATACCCTACAAAGCCTACATCAAGGAATTGGCTAAGACTTTCGATGAGATCTCCTTCCATCATGTTCCCCGCGAGGAAAATCAAATGGCGGATGCACTTGCTACGTTGGCATCTATGTTCCAGCTAACACCGCACGGGGACCTACCCTACATTGAATTTCAGTGTCGTGGCAAACCCGCACATTGTTGCCAAGTGGAAGAGGAACGGGACGGAAAGCCTTGGTATTACGACATCAAGCGGTATGTCGTAAGCAAAGAATACCCGCCAGAGATTGCCGACAACGATAAAAGGACATTGAGGAGGTTGGCAGCCAGTTTCTTCATGAGCGGAGGCACACTGTATAAGAGAAATCACGACATGACACTCCTGCGATGTGTGGATGCCAAGGAGGCAAATCACATGATCGAGGAAGTCCATGAGGGCTCGTTTGGAACGCACGCCAACGGGCATGCTATGGCCAGGAAGATCTTAAGAGCAGGTTATTACTGGCTTACCATGGAAAGTGATTGTTGTGTCCATGTGAGGAAGTGCCACAAATGTCAAGCATTCGCGGATAATGTCAATGCCCCACCGCATCCCCTGAATGTCATGTCCGCCCCTTGGCCTTTCTCCATGTGGGGAATAGATGTCATCGGGGCCATTGAGCCCAAGGCCTCGAATGGTCATCGCTTCATCCTCGTAGCAATAGATTATTTCACCAAGTGGGTCGAGGCGGCTTCATATACCAATGTCACGAGGAATGTGGTGGTCAGGTTCATTAAGAAGGAGATCATCTGCCGATATGGTTTGCCAAGAAAGATTATCACGGACAACGGCACCAACCTGAATAACAAGATGATGGGGGAAATGTGCGAGGAGTTTAAAATCCAGCATCACAATTCCACACCCTACCGGCCAAAGATGAATGGAGCCGTGGAAGCAGCCAATAAGAATATCAAAAAGATTATCCAAAAGATGACCGTGTCATACAAGGATTGGCACGAGATGCTCCCATTCGCGTTGCACGGTTACCGGACTTCAGTGCGAACGTCAACTGGGGCAACGCCGTTCTCATTGGTATATGGGATGGAGGCGGTGTTACCATTTGAGGTAGAAGTCCCGTCATTAAGGATCTTGGCAGAATCCGGATTAAAGGAATCAGAGTGGGCTCAAACACGCTACGATCAGCTCAACCTCATTGAGGGTAAGCGCTTAACGGCCATGAGTCATGGGCGCTTGTACCAGCAAAGAATGAAGAGCGCGTTCGACAAGAAAGTACGCTTACGCAGGTTCCATGAGGGAGACCTTGTGCTAAAGAAAATGTCCCATGCTGTCAAGGACCACCGAGGGAAATGGGCCCCGAACTACGAAGGGCCTTTTGTTGTGAAGAGGGCTTTCTCCGGAGGAGCCCTGGTGCTTACCAACATGGATGGCGAAGAGCTACCTTCACCCGTGAACTCTGATGTCGTCAAACAATATTATGCTTAGAAGCTGGGGCAATTAAGGATGTCGCTGCATGTTCTCTATCTTTATGCGTTTTCTAGATTTCCCCCCAGGGATTTCCGGTCCGTTGTATCTCTTGTTACCATCTTTCAAAGAGATGAACATGGATTTGAGGCTTTTAGTCCTCACGTTAGTTTCACACCTTGCGTTAATTTGTGATCGCCTGAGCCCTTCCGCTCAGTTCATGGGATCCCCCAAGCGCTTAATTAGAATTGAACCTGAACCAACTTTCCCTAAATTTTCTGCGTTTGAAAACATTCATGCATACGCATACGCATACGCATGTATATTGTTGTGGTAAAACAGGGGCAGGATCACCTTGGGCTACCTTCTGGAGTGAAGACAAAACATGAACGGCAGAAACCAATCAAGGTAGGGTAATGATGCGGCCAAGATTGGCCATACCTGGTTGTTTATTACTTGCAGGTACTTAAGGATGAACGCAAGCGGGGATGGGGTCACGACCGACCGATCGTTGCCCTTCTCTGTGCGAAACAAGCAGGGAATGTCGCTGCAAGGCAGCCCCGTATCCTTTGTATTTTGCAGCTTTCTTTTACTACTTGTTTGTTTTAAAAAGGAAAAGAGTAATAATAAAATAAGTAATCAACGCCTAATTCTAACCTAAGTAAGTTCAAGTTAGGCAAAATGCTAATCCATGAGAAGGGAGGGGACATGGTTAATGTTCCCCTCAAAAAAAAAAAAAAGTGCAGGTTAGCTCGCCTGGGCGAGCTGGGCGAGCCTGGGCGAGCCACCCCTGCACCAAATTATAAAAATGACGAAAGGGGGGGCGTTTTTACATTCAAAAACTTCTTTTCCCCCCTTTCAAAAGCCATACCCACGGGATTGACGAATTTGCAGCCCTAGGGTCATCCTTTTTCGCATTTTTTGATTCCGTTTTGCGCTTTTGTTCATCACCAACAAGTAAGTATTCCATCCCTAAGCTTTCTAGCTTTTCATTGGTGTATTTTGATCTCCTTTTGGTGCTCTAAATTGTGGGAGTGTGCTCAAATATATGGGGCAATTTTGATTTGTTTTCTTGCTTGATTAGGTTGAATTAGGGGTTGGTATGAGATGGCCCTAGGCCTATAATGCATTTTGAAACAATAGGACATGCCACATTGTCCCCGTTCTCTTGCTATTGATGCCTAAACGCGCGCCCACCAAGTGTTCGGTGAAATGCCTCAATGGCATTAGCGTGTGACTTTTGTAAGGAGACAACCCATGGGGTATTTTGGTTTGTGCATATTTTCTATTTTGTTGGAATATGTATTCATTCCCGAAAAAAGCTAGAGTAATTGCCCCACATATATCCTAGTCCTAGAAACTGAAATTTTATGCAAAAAAAAGCACAAAAGGAGGTGCATATTGGGTAAAGTTACCCTTTTTTTTGGCCAGCAATCAGCTATGGGCCACGCTACAATATTTTCCCTATGCCTAGAGGGTTAGGAATTTTGCTCATCATAAATGTGTAGGTTTAGAATAGTAGCAAAATACCTTTGGCAATTTACACTTTGGGTATGATAGCAAAATACTTGGATGTATGTACATATATTTTTTGGTAGTCAAAATGTCTCACAAAAAATATACATAAATATGTTGCATGTTATGTAAAGAAGATACATTACCAAAAAATGTATACCTTTTAATTTGAATACAATTTTAGTCAGCAAAGGAAAATATACTTGAATTTGCATGCGGCTTTAGGTAGCAAAACTTGAAAAGAGCATAAAATGTAGCACCTTATTGGTAGATAGTCAAGATTCATCATGAAGTTTGTGTATGTATAGGTATTAGAAATACCAAGATGTGCACATGTGCAATTTTTGGTACCCCAAAATGCTTTGATATGCATGTATGTGAATTTAGCCAAGGAGGTGTGTGATGTAAGTAACAAATACACCTTGGAAGTACGTGTAAATAATCTAGGTAACGAAGCTGCCTTGATTGTATATGGGTGCATTTTTTGGTTAATAGAATGTCTTGTGCAAGAGAACGTTTGTAAGGAAATATGCGCATAAGCTTCCTCTAAATTTACATTGATGTTTGTATTTATGGGAGGAGGTTGTATGTCATTTTTGTTTTAAGAATAGTATCCCACTGGTAAAACTAACTTTCCAAATGTTTGCCTTCGCAGGAAATGGCCCCGAGGAAGCTTGCCTCAAAGAGGTCCAGGAAGGACAAGGCAGCAGAAGGAACTAGTTCCGCTCCGGAGTATGATAGTCACCGCTTTAGGAGCGCGGTACACCAGCAGCGCTTCGAAGCCATCAAGGGGTGGTCGTTTCTCCGGGAGCGACGCGTCCAGCTCAGGGACGACGAGTATACTGATTTCCAGGAGGAAATAGGGCGCCGGCGGTGGGCACCACTGGTTACTCCATGGCCAAGTTTGATCCAGAAATAGTCCTTGAGTTTTATGCCAATGCTTGGCCAACAGAGGAGGGCGTGCGTGACATGAGATCCTGGGTTAGGGGTCAGTGGATCCCGTTCGATGCCGACGCTATCGGCCAGCTCCTGGGATATCCGTTGGTGTTAGAAGAGGGCCAGGAGT